>NC_092798.1:22122993-22260970 GCF_918797505.1 Bemisia tabaci
TATATGTGATGGTTCTTGTAAACCAGAGGATAACTAGTAACTTAATTTTCTAAGTTGGAGGTAAACAATCGCTCAGTTTTCTCACTTCACGTGCTCATGAATTGGACTTGTAATCCGTGATATTCAGTCACAGAGGAATTTTTATATTTTCATGAATTCTATACAAAATTCACGTAAATAAAATAATGCAAGTACTAATTTCAGGATTCAGAGCAGCAAATGATTCTGCGGGCCCGCAGATCGTTAGCTGCAAAAGTGGCGCGACATCAAGCTCCTCAAATAGACATATTTTTTCTAAACATTAGGGTCAGAAGATCACACTTAATCAGCGATTCTCTAAACGAGGTAACTATTATAATACTAAATTCATGCTTTCATTTTTTCAAAGTACACGCAAATTTTCATACATTTAAATGTAATCAAAAAGGAACAAAAAAACCTAAAATATGAAATTTGAGAGAAGAATAGCTGGTTCGCCTGTTTCACATTATTTGAAAATATCTCAATCAAGTCGGCAAACATTCTAGGAAGCTTGAGTGGAGCGTATGCAAGTTCCGGGAACGAAGATGATCAGATTTTAATTGAACTGACATTGTCTCATAATTTTCAAGAGATTTCCCTAAACTAAATGTTTACTTAGTGCCCCTGCAACTTGACTTCTTGGCACTTTTTGGCGGGTCTTTGGTCAAATATAAAAATTTGCGTAAAATTCGTGGAAGCAGCATCTTGGATTCTTAAAACTCACTACAATGTCGCACAGAATTCGTGGATTCAGCTAGGTCTAAGTCATAAAATATTCCGTCCGTTCAGACGGAGTCTATTGCGGAATCCCTTCTCCTGAACACGAAATCACTTATATTAAACAAATTCAAAGAAGGGTACGAGGTGCCGAGTTGGTTCCGTCTTCATTTTCTGTTAGTGAAATCAAGTTGAAAAAAAACATATCCTTAAATTTTCCACCAGGAAGTATTTTTTCTTAAATCAAGAATTTTGCTGCTTAATATACACTACTTTTTTGCTAAATTCAAGCATTATTTTTCTTGTATCTAGAAAAATTCAACTTAAATCAAGATAACAGAAAAATTCTTGCAGGCAGATTCAAGAATCAGAGTGCTTGAGCCAAGTACATTTTTTTGTTCGGAAGTCAAGAGGAAAACAGCTGCATCATGATTCACATGGAGTGCAGCGCCTTTTGCTCACTTTAAAAAAAATGAAAAACGCGGTTCTTTTTAGCCACTTTTTGTCTAGATGTCCCTGGAAGTATATCGACGTTTCCTCACACAATAACCCACTTAAGAAATGTTGTTTGTGCTTTTCACAGATAGCAACTAAACAGAAAGATTTGAAGAAAAAGCTGAAGGTCTCATTCATAAGCGAACCCGGTCTGGATATGGGTGGTTTGACGAAAGAGTGGTTCCTTCTGCTCATTCGACAGATCTTCCACCCTGATTATGGAATGTTCGTGTACCACCCCCGATCAAACTGTTATTGGTTCAGTGTCGCGCAAATTGAGAACTTGCAGGAATACAACCTGATTGGGGTTTTGATGGGACTCGCTGTTTATAACTCCATCATCCTTGATCTTCATTTCCCGACGATTTGTTACAAAAAACTTCTCTCGCCACCGATTGTGCCTATAAATGTATCCAGTGTGGGAATCATTCGGAGACCGACTATTGAGGATCTTGCTCAAATCATGCCGGTACGGTAATATTAAGAATGCGGTAACACTGAATTTCAAATTACCTTCCGTTTTTCTCTATCACTTAAGAATTTTTCGAAATAGTTGGAGAATGATAGAGGTTTGATAGATAGCCAAAGATACGCAGTGATAGGCATGTGAGATGCCTGAAAAATTCTCTCACTTCTCAGTTCTGACTTTTTTTTGCCTGACTTAAAAATCTTATCCCATTTACGTAATTTTATTCGTTTGATTTCCGTCTACAAAGGAAGAAAAAAAAAGGCTTTTCTGCATGTATAATGAGAATATTGTAATATACTTTTGGCTGCTGAAGCCGAGGATGATTCTGACTTTTTTCCAATCACCAACCACCCTTTTTTGGAAAAACGAAGTTTCCGAAAATTGCCAATTTTAACCCTTAAAACGACCTTTTGCCGCACTAAGGGAAACAAATGTTTCTATTGATGGATTAATGCTACGAGCATAAGTCTTGGAAAATATCTATTTTCAATAGAAAATCTAGATATTATCTATTAAAAATAATCTAATAAATCTTGACCTCCCTCTGCAAGATGACTTTTTACAAAATAATGATTCAGCTTAGCTCTAAAACGTAATGTGATTCATTAGACCCATAATTTTGTATTCATAAAACAAATGTAGGCTTAAGAATATTTTTCTACCGGAGAATTTTTGTAAAAGGTAAAACATATCGTAAAAATAAAGGCTACATTTTGCAACCGTTGGATACATTCGTCATTCAATATTCAATTCGTTAGGATGCGAAGTACATAATCTAACGTCTAGACTAACATCTTTCGAATCGTCTCTCGGTTCATCCACCGTCGCGTTTCGGATTTCAAAATACGCGTTTTCAACGGATCAAGCAGCTGCCAACTCGAAAATGTTACAAAAAGTAAACAAATCCTCCTCTTAGCAACCTGTCGCCTCTAAACGAGCATCAGGTGACCATCAGGCATGCATTGAACTCCCGTGATCAGAGACGAAAATATGTATTATGAAAATAAGAAGTTTACATTATATTTCCTACAAAATTAATGATCTGTAGGTACTGATCATATAGACTCACAAACAAACATTTTTGAGGCGACAAGAATCAAAATAAGTAATCTCCTCTTTTCTGCAAAATTCACTCAAGAACACGTTCATTCCCGAAGGCTTTTATAGAATATTAACTCCGTTTGAATCTAAATAAACAATATTCATGCTACAATTTCGAATTTTGGATTAAAAAGGATAAAATCCATGAAAGAATATTCAAGATCATTTAACTCTTAAATTGATAGTTAATACATCCGGCATTTGTGTCCCTGACGTGCAAAGATTCTCCATATGCATATTAAAAACATTGGTAGCCATTACTTAGAGGCTAGTCTAAAGATGCCCTAAAGTCCCAAAAATTGCATTGCAGTGTGTTAAGTAAAGAGGTGTGTGAAAAAACGGCCAAAAATGCCTCAAGGCATTTTCGAATTTTGATCACTGGGGTGATACAGTAGCTTCCGAGACGCCCAAAACCGGTCGCCGTTTTGCTTAGAAGCGCCGGGTTGCGACGTTGCCATTTTTTAAAGTGGAAACCTTTAAAAATTCATGTCTCCGCCGCATCTCAACCGATTTCAGTGAACTTTTTTTTAAAATGTTCCTCTTAAATAGAGCTTTCTAGTGATGTATTGTTTTCTGGGGTTTACTTGGCTTTAAGTGGCACTTACGCGGTTTTAGCAGTTTTTGATAGACACAAAAATTTAGTTTTTATTTTACCACGATCGTGGAATCGACGGAATCTAAACAAAAACCAGTCTAAATGAAAGTTCAGATTCTCACCTTTCTAACGAGCACAAGATCATCCCGGGGAAACGTTTAGTTTCCGAGATATGACCGCTCAAAGTTGGTCACATGCGCTTTTGCGCAATGTGAATGCGTCTTATCACTGAGTCATTCGCGAACTAGGGGTCCCTAATGTTCAATTTACGTTGAAATAATTACACAGAACAGTAAGGTGTGCAACACGAGCCGTATTTTCACCTTCGGCTGGCGATGTGCGACGTTGCCATTTTTTGAAGTGAAAACTCTTAAAAATGCATAACTCCGCTGCATTTCAACCGATTTCAATGAACTTTTTTTTAAAATTTTCCTCTTAAATAGAGCTATCTAATGGCATTTAGGTTTCTGGATTTTATTTACCTTGGGGAGGCACTTAGGTCGTTTATATGGTTGTTTGCAGAGATTTTTCATACAAAAAATAGTGTTGCTATTTTTTTTCTTTCTTTTTTTCCTTTTTTTCGGAAGGGGGTCTGTATTTCCCCCGATTCTTTTTAACATTCAAACTAGATCGGAAGATCACCATCGCTTAAAGTATAATGCAAAAATCTTGGTAAATTAGCAACACCACCTTCTCTTGTACAATGAGAGCGTCGCTTTCAATATTTGTACACGTAAGAACAGTGATTAAAGAATCCCTTTTTTTAAAGTTCTTTCTTTTAAATTTTGCCATTTCAAACCCTCCCACAACCCGCGGGAAAAAGAAGAAAAAAAGAAAGAAAAAAAATAGCAACACTATTTTTTGTATGAAAAATCTCTGCAAACAACCATATAAACGACCTAAGTGCCTCCCCAAGGTAAATAAAATCCAGAAACCTAAATGCCATTAGATAGCTCTATTTAAGAGGAAAATTTTAAAAAAAAGTTCATTGAAATCGGTTGAAATGCAGCGGAGTTATGCATTTTTAAGAGTTTTCACTTCAAAAAATGGCAACGTCGCACATCGCCAGCCGAAGGTGAAAATACGGCTCGTGTTGCACACCTTACTGTTCTGTGTAATTATTTCAACGTAAATTGAACATTAGGGACCCCTAGTTCGCGAATGACTCAGTGATAAGACGCATTCACATTGCGCAAAAGCGCATGTGACCAACTTTGAGCGGTCATATCTCGGAAACTAAACGTTTCCCCGGGATGATCTTGTGCTCGTTAGAAAGGTGAGAATCTGAACTTTCATTTAGACTGGTTTTTGTTTAGATTCCGTCGATTCCACGATCGTGGTAAAATAAAAACTAAATTTTTGTGTCTATCAAAAACTGCTAAAACCGCGTAAGTGCCACTTAAAGCCAAGTAAACCCCAGAAAACTATACATCACTAGAAAGCTCTATTTAAGAGGAACATTTTAAAAAAAAGTTCACTGAAATCGGTTGAGATGCGGCGGAGACATGAATTTTTAAAGGTTTCCACTTTAAAAAATGGCAACGTCGCAACCCGGCGCTTCTAAGCAAAACGGCGACCGGTTTTGGGCGTCTCGGAAGCTACTGTATCACCCCCAGTGATCAAAATTCGAAAATGCCTTGAGGCATTTTTGGCCGTTTTTTTCACACACCTCTTTGTTATTGTATTTTCTCCAGGTTTTAATCCGTTGGTTCTAGGGCTGCAGGAATAATATTTGGCTTAAAAAATCGTGTGATAAAGTAAAATATGAGTAAGTAAAAACCATTGACAGGAACTACCAAAATTTTAACAACAAGTTAAAACTTTAAACAAGTAAACCTCAAAATTTAAGGTGATTTCCTGGTCTTTGAAGTAACGACTGGTCGTCGTAACTAATTAACTATACCTATAATTGATAAAGGGTGCAAAAGGTGTGACAAAATATATAATATTACTTGATGATCGAATACGAGATTCACTTCAAGAATATTGAAACATTCAATATTTTTATGGATTTGTTTATCTGTTGTAGGATATTTCGAAGAGTTTAACCGAATTGTTGATTTACGAGGGGAACGTGGAGGATGATTTATGTCAAACTTTTCAGGTTTGTCTCAGTCGAAATTTAAATCTGTAGAAGTAATTAAAAACCGATTTCTTGTTTTTTAGTGACCCTTTTTTGTTAATTATAAAAGCAGAGGTCTCCTATATCCAGAGATTGACACATCACATTCATGATTAATTGCAAACATTTCATTTTGAAAAGTAATGGATTCAGACAATTGAACTCGGGGCGTCGTTCGGTACACTACACATAGGCCCGGCAAAGAATCGAGCACCTCACTTATAAATCGCTGACATTGGTTTTTTTAACAGTCTGAGTTTTACGAAATTTAAAAAACACCATTGTTTGAGAATGCTTGGGAAATCAGAGTCCAATTACCAGCCCTGTTGTCTATTTTTGTTAAAATATTCCTCAGAAAGTTGGCTTTACTTTTTCATTCACAATCTGTGCGATCCTTATTTTACGGTCATGCTGTTGAATGAAACCAGCAAAAATTACTTAAAAACTCCAAAAAAAGGAAAAAAAATCAAATCACTTTTCACTCAAGTACACAGTATGAGGACCTATATTTCAATATTTTTTGGTACGCAGGGCCGGATTTATATCTACTTGCCACCCATGGGCCGCCTATATTTTGCCGCCCCTTCTCATCCGTCCTGAAACATCACTAAAAACCATCAAATGAACGTGCCAGCGGGGGAGGGGTGCATAAGACGCGTTTACTCGTGTTGAACACATTTTTTGGGAAAACCCTGTCAACACTACTAGCAAAAGGTCACGGAACTTTGCGCGAGAGTCAAGTTTCGTAAACCTATCTCTGTGTGGACAAGCCCTTCCATTCATAAGAAATGAACGAAAAGATTATGAAAGAACAAACACAAAATTTGGTCTAATGATTTTAACTTCCGCCGCCGCGCCGCGCCGACCGCACCGTGTTTGGCGCAATGCGTGAAGTATTCACGCAGTCTTGTAGGCGCTACGCGTCTCGCTCTGATCGCACTGTGTTTGCCACAATGCGTGAGGTATTCATGCATTCTTGTAGGCGCTGTCCGTTTCACGCTGTCCGCAATGACCGTACTGTGTTTGATGCAATGCGTGAAGTATTCGTGCAGTCTTGTAGGCGCTAATATGTGTTACATGCGGATCGCCGCGCCGAGCCTTCTCATTTTTCTTTCAAGTCCTCGTCATCACCTCGTCCTGCGCCGCGCCGTTCCAGGCCAAATTGCGTGTTTGATTTCTTTCTTAACTCGATTACAGTGGCGTGGCGTGAACTGCGATGTATCGATTGTTATGCTATTGAAACCTATGGAAAAAGATCGATTATCAGGGTGTTCGCAGCGAACACCTTAGTAATCGATTCTTTACCATGGCTTCAAATGGCGAGGTATCGACAATCGATTATTCACGCCACGCTACTGCTCGATTAATTAAAGGTGCTGTCTCTTGTATCACTGACAGACGACAAAAGTAGAAATTACTATATTCTCAGAAAATTAGAGATTTGTCGCCTTTTCTCGTTTGTAGTTTTTTTTCTAAATCCGAATTTTTTTTATACCTACATTTAAAAAAATTGCAAAATTTGCCGCCCCCTATTGATTTGCCGCCAAGGGCCGCGGCCCATGTGGCCACACCCTTAATCCGGCCCTGTTAGTACGCACATGCTTTGGATTGTATTTTGCAATGCGGTAGTACAATTTCTGGCTCATACATTAAAACACCTATCTACAAAGGGAAACTAATGACACATATGTTGTATCCATAATGAGCTAAAAATTTTAGTTCCCATAATTGCAAAATGTGTTCCATTTCTGAACAATAACATGACCTCCAGGAATTCTATCTATGCTGTAAGTTTTAAAACCCGCCAGTCAAGGTTCAGATAGTTATCATTTCATAGTATTATTTAGTTTTGTAGATCCTTCAGCTCACCAATTCTGTCATTTTTTAATCACACTTGCGAAATTTTTGTTAAAAGGTTTCTTTTGAGGAATTTGGCAGAGTGGAGACATTCCCTCTAAAAGAAAGCGGCGAAAGCATAGCAGTGACCAACGAAAATCGAGAGGAATACGTTCAATTATACCTAGACTGGGTGCTCAATAAGGCAATATTCGAGCAATACCGTGCATTTTACCTTGGATTTCACAGCGTTTGTGCATCTAACGCTCTCTTGGTAATAATTTGAATATTCAGTAAAGTGAAGTAAGGCTCGTTAAACGACCATTCAAACACCAAAAATTAGAGAAATATTCAGAGACGGCTGACTTGAGATTCAAATCTTTAAAAGAAGGAGAAACCGGGTGGAACATTAGAAAATCTCCATCAAATAATTGCCTGCCTTTTAGTGTCAGTTCCCTTCTCACAAAATTCTTCCGGGTACATTGCCATCGATTGACTGAAATGTTTGATGCTCAAAAATCTGAAGTATAAGTCTATATTTGCATAGTAGTGATTCTGGCAAGTTGACACCGTAGTTTTCCTCAAACATTTTTCTCGCTTTGAAAGGTACAGCCAACTACTAAGTTTTCAGATTTTAAAATTCCTAAATGTTTTTATCCTACTGAGGGAGGATGATTTTTAGCCGAAACGTTTTGGTGGTACCTATTTATGTGAAAATTAGCCTTGTCACCCGCTGTTTGAATTATTATTATTGTAGTATTCCTCAAACTAACCCCAGTATAAACATTGATTCTTGACGAGGTAGCTTGCTTCTTTTATGGTTCACGTACTTACAAATCGATTGTTTGTAATACGTGCACTGAAAAGAAATTCTCGGCGTTTTTACCAAGGTCCGTCGGTACCTTTGCCATATCACTTTTTTTACCAATTATTGGTAATTTTACCAAGACAGACTGATAAGCTTACCTAAAAACCGGTATTTTTACTGTTTTTTCAGGTAAGAATACCACTTTTATTGATAATCAATTCCCGGTAACTTTGCCATTTTATCTCGGTAATTCTACCACAGTCGATAAAAAATATTGGCGTTTTTACCAAGGTCCAGTAAAATTATCGAGAAAGTTCAATAATTTTACCGAAATTTCTCGGTAAAATTACCAATTCCATGAATGGTAACTTTACCAAGAAAAAACTGGGATCAAATAGAACCCTAAATTCTTGGCAATTTTACCGTTTTCTTAGTAAATACACCGATATATTTTTTCAGTGTACACTTAGATGGAGGGAAAACGATGTTGCCAACTTCCAATAATCGGCACCGCTTTCCGAGTATCAACTAGAGTTCGTGACATGGCAGTATTTCAACTCCTCAGACTTAATTTCGCCGAACTGCTGAATTCGCACGAACTACTTCCGCAATTTTTTTTGGCTAAGTTCCTCCGTGCTGACGATGCCTCACCCTGTTGATAATTTATTTTGATGCTAGCGAACTTAAGACGAAAAAAGAGCAACAGCTCAAGGCATATTTTGTCAATGAAAAGCGCTCAGACAAATGTACGCAGTATTTTTTCTAGCCGGGTAATGAGGTTTTTCTGGTCAATAATGATTCAATCTTGCACTCCAGCTTTCGCATTAAACTCATGATTCGATTTGGTTGCCAATTGAATGGGATGTACGTTCTTTTATTCAAATTTTCATTTCCACTCACTTGATATCATAGGCATTTCTGTACAGTAATGCAAAATAAAGTTTCAATGATAGGTGAGCTAAATTTCAATTTGTTTGCGTTTGATTACAGTTGCTCAGACCTGAAGAAGTAGAAACTTTGGTTTGCGGTTCTCCTACTATAAATATCACTGAACTGAAGAAAATTACGTCCTACGAAGGTTTCAAACCAAATGATCCGATTATCAAGTGAGTCTTGTTTAGATTTCTCAAACTTAAAATTTTTTACGTCTCCAGAATCCATTGGGGCTTATAAGAAAATCTATTCATATTTTAGCATTATCGTTCATCGGTCATTCTAGAGCGTTCGGTAAAATTGATGTAGTATTACATCTGTTTTAAACTGTTCCTATGTAAGGAGAAAAATACGACCACCCTTGTGTTCTTATAATGCAATACATTTTTTACTGTTTCTTTGAAATTACTTTTTATGATTTTAGCCAAGTTTTTGATACATTCATAAGTTGAGAAAAATTACGATTTGCATCTGGACCCATTATGCATATGCATGATAACATCACAGAAAACCTTCTTTGACCTGAATAAACTGAAAAACTCCCTCCTTCATAAATTATCTATCAAACAAATCGTGTTAGGAGATAATAAAATCATCTTGCAGGATACACAAGGCAAAGACTAAATGGATTAAATTTTGCAATAAGAAACCACTAGCTCTGGTTCTTCCATGAAAGCACCTTTCTGCTTGGTGAATCAATAGCACATATGTTGTTTCTAAAATGAGCCAGAAATAGTGGTTCCTCATCGCAAAATGTAGTCCTTGTAAGCAAATTGCTAAAATTATAAACATTTGAGGAAATGAGGATTTTCCGGTTTCATGTGAGAAACTGAAAAACTGGATTCTTTGTTTGCAGGCGCAATAAAAATTAATTTTGATGTCATAAAATTGCAATTCAATGATCTACAGTAAAGGATGGGCGGATGAAGGGATAAAGGTGGCGATGTGGTGAGGGGGTGGGTAACAGGCGTTCCAATTCACTGAAAAAATGTGCTTGACTCAAGCATGCTGATTTTTTAATTTCCCGCCAATGATTTTTTTCTCTTGTTTTAAGCTGAATTTTTCTTGATGCAAGAAAAATAACGCTTGGGTTGAGCAAAAACGTAGTTTATGTTAAGCATCAAAATTCTTGATTTAAAGAAAAATACTTCTTGGCGGCGAATTTAAGATTCTTTTTTTGTCAGTGACAAAAATTGAGTGCACAAAAACTTGATGACGGTACACTGGGAAAAAAAACGAATTGGATATAGAGTCCAGACTCTTGAAAACATTGACGAGAAAAAATACTCTTGATTCAATCGGATTTTTACTTGAATCAAAACGAAATCTGCTTAAATTAAGAGGCTTGGTTCTTGATTTAAGCTAGATTCTGATTGAATAAAGAGCAATACTTTTTCTTTCCGATGTTTTTAAGAGTCTGGACTCTAGATCCAATGTGTTTTTTTCCGGTGTGACACAAATTGAGTGCACAAAAACTTGATGATGGTATAGTGAAGATGATTAATTTTTTGGGCTTGAAACTTGTTTCAGGGATTTTTGGAAAATTCTAGACTCGTTATCCACCGAGCTGAAGAAAAAATTCTTACTTTTCACGACGGGGAGCAACCGAATTCCTGTCGGGGGCATGGAGGAAATGACGTTCAAAATCACGAAGATGATCAACAAGCGTGAGAACCTACCAGAGGCACATACTTGCTTTAATCAGCTCGTGCTTCCCGAGTACGAAACGACGGACGAGCTGAAACAGAAGCTCATCATCTCAATATCAAACGCTGAGGGTTTTGGACTGGAATAAGAATCTTAATGGTGCGGGGTTAATATTTGTACATATTTTTATTGTTTTAAATAAATAAAGCTTCTATGAGGTCAGATGGTCGAAACGCTTTCATCACTGTCACTGTTAAAAATGGCCTCTATTTATTTAAACGCTCTTGCGTAAATTAAATCTCAAAATAATGGCCTGGTTACACGATCAAATTCCCGTCAAATTCCGATCAAAATGATGACCAAGATGGCGGTCGATAGTTATCTAGATTGATGAGTAAAATTAATGAAAACAGCGTGTTGATTGAAATAAGCACGAAATAAGCACGGTTGTGTGGAAATCAGATGAAGGATGAGCCCCACAGCTCCATCACCTGCCATCAAACTTTTGCAGGCCGCAGAAATTTGATGGTAGATGGTGCGCACCAGTCACCATTTGATCGGAAATTGATGGAAATTTGAGCGTGTAACCAGCGCATGAGCCGAAACTGCAAAGTTAATAGGCATCAATACACGATCAAATTCCGAACCAATTCTGATCAGAGTAGACCAGGCGATGACTGATGGTCACCACGCAACAGTCCTCTCTGACAAAAATTCGAGGGGCCGTCAAATTTTGTTCAGAATGGAGTGCCACCATCATTTCCTGCTGCATGAAACATTTCTGCCATGTTTTCATTTCAAAGTCAATCAGAGGAACGATTTTAAGACTGA
Organism: Bemisia tabaci; assembly: GCF_918797505.1. NCBI lineage: Eukaryota > Metazoa > Arthropoda > Insecta > Hemiptera > Aleyrodidae > Bemisia > Bemisia tabaci. The sequence goes on from NC_092798.1 coordinate 22,134,569, forward strand.
TGACTCCTGACACTTTGATGGCTTTGGTTCAAGGCTTTGATGGTGTATCGAGACCTAATCGGATTTTTAGACAGCTGTAAGATTAAAATTAAATCCACAAAGTACTCCAAATATATTTTGCCGAGTCAACAATAAAAACTTTTATATTGATAATAGTGATAAGGTATTATATACGAGCATATAATTACATAATTTATTGAAGGCGGAAGAAGGCTGAAGTACAGAGAGACTGACCATAACGGATTGCACCTTTTTCTTTAACGGTTTTCATGGACATGCAATAGGATTAGTTGCAGGTATTCGTGGCCCAGCAACAAAATGTCTATACTTCGAGAATCAAAAATTTTCTACTTATATGACTGAGATTACAGTTTACTCGGAGTAAACCGATAAAATACCTTCCCTTTGGTTTTACCTTACCTAACTAGTCCTAGCGAGAGTCTTTGGATCAAAATGATTATTGAAATTAAAAAATTCTATAAGTAAATATTCTACCAAAATGAAAAAACAGGGAATTTTTTGCCTTGAAATGTACCAATCACATTGACTAGAGTCTACCTTCATCGTCGTCATCGGTTTCTGGTGCTATCGTCAAGAAACTATGTCATCGTAGATAGCCTACGAACAATCATCCGTTTTGTGCACTGCGCAATTGAACCCTACATAATGGTCTCGAGTTATCTCATAGTAGGTGCTTCATAGTTTACTTACAAACTTGTATAAAACAAATTATTCTTGGTCCTAAAACTGACTTCTATCACTAAGGTTCAACACAATTTATTCTTGAATTCAAGCAAGCCAACGAGGATCAGTACCCTATTCAAAAGTAGGTTCTACGCGTCGTCACGCTTCGGCGAAATGTAACGCCCCTTCAAAACTCACGAATGCAACTAATCATGCTCATCATCATGGAGTTGCCTACTCGCTCAAATAAAGGCGAGCACACACGGCTAGCTTTTACGATGGCCGATCCGACCAGAAAGTCATCAATATGACCATTAATTTATTCTCATATATCAGTGATATTAAGGCCACAGCAGAGACCATAGTTGCAGATGCGCCGAAAAATTAATTACTCTTACTTCATTTTATTGTTTTCATTAGGACAGAAATATTTTAGGCCTCCAATACTTTTATCTTTGTTTCCATAAATTTACTTTTACAGGTGTTTGGTTTTTATATTAATCCTCATGAAAAAAATTAAAATTAAAGTAAAAGATAAATGCGTGATTAAGATGAAAATTGTTGTAAATTAGCTCATAATAAATTATGATTTGCATTCGATAGTTTTGAATGGAATGTTCGAGGATGTTATTTTTCTCCCGAGACAATATAGTAAGAACAAAATAAGCCCAGCCGTTTTAAGATGGCTTTGAAGTTTTCAAATGCTGCATTTATGATCGCGCACCACCGTGGGTCACACATTTTAAGATTAGGAGAAAATGCTTTGACGTAAAATGAGGCTCCAGATAAAATTTTCTGGAGCACTACCAGGCGTTTTATTGCGTTTCATTATTGGATCATAGAAAAGCGGATTGTCTTCGAAACGCACACTTTCTTTTTTCCATGGATTTATGGTGTGCATCTTTAAAGTGAAATTCCACAGAAACGTCGAAATATCGAACAAATTTTACACTGTGATACAGGTCTTACTTTACATTGGGAAATAAACGGATCCATTTGAGGCCTGGAGACGCAGCACAGCTGTTGAGTCTTAACATATCTCTACTGTGGAATCTAACTTAAAGTTAAAAGTATTTGAACGCGTAAATAACCGTTCCATGGGACTAATATGCAATATTTCGCTTGTGGACATCTTCAGCTTTATTTTAGGGTTTGCACAATTGAGTTAGAGGAATCAGCTTAAATGTGCCGCTTGGTGAAATGAATCCACTCTCCGAAAATTTAAAGAAAAACCAGTAAATTAGCAAAATTTGTTCCATATCTAGATGATGAGCCGGTGAGGGGTGAGGGAGGGGTCACCTTAAAAGCGAGAGCGAAACAGCCTAACAGAGGCGATCCAGTAACTTTGCAACACCGGATTTCCTGCGTTTAAACCTATATTATAAAATCGATTATTGTCGGAGCACCTGACCTCTTTAAGAATCGATACATTTCCATAGGTTTAAATGGGGGGGGAGGGGATGTTGCCAATTTGTTGGATCCACTAATGCAACCGGTTCCACACAGAAGCGTCATACAGTGGCGATTCTTGAAATTGGCATCGCAAGGTGTCGCCCCTTTCAAAATGTGGCCGGTATTAATTATTAATTATTAATTAAAATGGAAAAATAATCGACATCTATCGAAATTTTATGGAGCATCTGGCTTACTCACGAAGAATCGATTACTTATTATAATTGAGTTACATGCATTGGAAAAACAAAGTTGCGACTGCACTGTACTGCACTGGAAAAAAAAACACATTGGATCTAGAGTCCAGACTCTTGAAAACATTGACAAGAAAAAGGACTCTTGATTCAATCAGATTTATAAGCTTAATTCAAAAGGAAATCCGCTCAAATTAAGAGGCTTGGTTCTTGATTTAAGCTTAAATCTGATTGAATCAAGAGTATTTTTTCTTGTCGATGTTTTTAAGAGTCTGGACTCTAGATCCAATGTGTTTTTTCCCCCCTTTTTTTTCCAATGCACTGTACCGGTGTTATGAAACGAGCAGTGTGAAAGTTTACTCGATCGCTCATTAAATTTAAAATCAAAGATCTTGTAGATAGATTTCCTTGGATTACGTAAAAATGCGTTATCCTGGACGAGGATCGAATAAATTCGAAGTCGAGGAAGTTACGAGGAACGGCTATCAGTGATAAACTAGAATTCCAGCGGCTTCTCGTCGGTCAGTCGACTTAGCGACACTTCTGCCCCAGCGCGGGATGAAGGGCGGCAAAAGGAGCGACTCCTGTCACTGTCGAATTCATTATTTTGATCGGCGAACGATGCTGCGGCGGCGTTTGGCGTGCGGTAATTGGCGCATTACCGTGCAATTAGCGCTCATGACACGCGAGGAGACATGAAGCTGCGAGCTGAGCCGTGATACGCTAAACGGTCAAGTGACAGCTGAGCTTCCCGCCGTTGCCACGTCTTTGAATTATTTGACCAAAAGGGAGCGGGACACCGGTTTTATCGTTTAAGCGTGGCAAACTTTGAAACAATACTGCCGAATGACTGCAGGGTGATGATTGAAATTGATGGACAATGCTATAGACGAAGCAGACACAGGGCAAATGAAGATATACCCCATTGGTTGAAACGGGTGGTGGTTATAGAGAGGATGATGAACTGACAATAGGGGTCCCTTGTGGGTTGCCCTTAGTTAGTCTATTACTTACCTCCTTTGTTCTTGCAACCAATTGCTCCTACACGGAGAAAAAAACTTCGTGCGTGGGAGCCAAAGTTTAGGTCATATGGATCTCTAAAGTTTTCGGATTGAGCATCTTAACACTTAAGGTCTAGCTGCCGAAGTTCAGGTCAGACATCTGAAACTTCAGTTCTTATATCTGAAGTACCTCACATGTGAGAACCGAAGTTTTTCGGATGTGAAAACCGAAGTACTTCAGATGTAAGAACTGAAGTTTTAGATGTGTGATTCGAACCTCGACAGCTAGACCTGAAGTGTTCAGATGCTCAATCTGAAAACTTCAGAGATCCATATGACCTAAACTTCGGGTCCAACGCACGAGGTTTTTTTCTCCGGGTACCAATATATAGGATGCTCTATTTTCCCTATGTCTTCTTAGTCTATCGTTTTGACTATCAATTTCGATGAAAGCCGTCTAAATATGAATTTACAAAATCAGGATGACTGTATCATGGTTTGCTTTTGACCTGAAAAGGAATTATGAGAAAACAACCCCCTACATTTTCTATATAAGGCTGCGTCGAATTCTTTGGGGGAGGGGTCTTAATGATTGTACCCCTGTTCAGGCACAAAATGAGTAATGCTAGGGGTCTTTATTAAAAACGTAACGCTGAAAATCAAATTATTGGACCACCCCCCCCCCACTTCCCCAGTAATGCACCCGTTCATACAGGTCTGCATCTTCCTCAAGGTAAATACGTAACGCTCTGATAGACCACGTTGATGTGTGTTCTGAAATGAATGTTGGATGAAAATTTGCCGCTTTGCGTCGATTTTAAATTTTAAATGTTCAATTTTGTTTTAACGCACCGCAATCCTGAACTACCTCCTCTTCCCTCAAGGCATCCGTAACGCAAGGTCAGACAACCCCCCCCCCCCATCCCTTGGGCGTTACGCATTTTTTGAACGGTCACTTAATTTACATTATCATTGTACGGTTGAGTGCGGAGAGATTAGTGATAAGAATAAATGAACAACAAAATAGGGTGACGATTTGGCAAGTACGAGACAGGTGACTCGCAAGAGAAGTCGCTGGCTCGTCTATTTTCCATAAACTTTCTCCCGTGGTGAGGTTGAGGCTTGAGGAGGAGGAGATTGAATGCAAGCATGTGGCATGTGCGAGACAAAATTAAGATTCCCGAGGAAGGCTGCGGAAATGAGCGCAGTGCGGTGGCGCGCCGCAGCGTGAGCAGCATCTCGCTTTATGTTCCTGCTCCGGCGACCGTGTTCATGTGAGAATTCCGTCATCCCGAGCCCCGCACCACTAAGCGGCACTCCCCCACCGTGATGGTTGGACCTTCCAAACACACCGCTGCGGACAGACCTCTTCAAAAAAAAAAAAAAAAAATTAAATAAAACCTCTCCATTTTTTTCAAAAAATTCCCTAAATTGACCTAATGACTCGAGAAAAGGACGTTTTCATGGGTAATCTGGAGTAATTTAATAGGGAGGGTATCAGTATGGCCACAGGGCCCCATGCAGGGGCTTAGGACCCAAATATGGTGATGCTTTGTTTTGGTTTTTGAGGATGGAATCCATGGAAGGGGGGGTCATTGCCAACTTTTGACGGTTACCACCTGGATATCACCAACCGCACGTGCTGCCAACCTTACTACATCCAAGATGATTTTTCTACAAAATTACACAAGCTTAGCCGTAAAACCACGTAAATACGTCGTAACAGTGCATTTGAGTAAATTATAGTTGCGATATGCGGATAAAACTATATTTTGAGTCATTTTGTATTTTCATTTCCTTACAGCGTCCATCATATTTGGGTCCTAAAAGGCTCCATTCAGCCTAAGATGGTTGAGCCAATCAGAGGTGGAAACCGAAATGGACATTCTCTCCCCATTAAGGTACTCTAGGGTAATCGACCCCCATGAATTCGAGTTTGAGGGTCCTGTCATCCCCAGAGGATTCTCTGATGGGGCACAGGGGGACTTTGAACTTGTAAATTTAACCAGTGCGGGGTCCCCCTATGCCCTTTCAGAGAAGCCTCTGGAAACGGGCCACGGAGGATATTTTTGAACTTTCATCATCGATGTGCATCGCATTTTTATAGATGCTTAAGTCCTTAAGCCTTACGCGTTATTTTCAGCAAATCTCTACAATCTGACATCACTGAGCAAATACCTCTTCTATCTGTCGCCAAACGCAAACGCATCCAGATGAACGTGCCCCCTCGACCGAGAACGCTCACGCTGATTTCTATTTGCAAAAGTTGTTTTACCTCCGTTTTTTATCCTAATGCCATTACTGTAGTCTTACGTCTAACTCTCTAATGAAAGTGCCAATTAAGAACTGTCCTCGTCCTCAGGCTTGGCTCCCAGACCCCGGTTTCAGCCCCCCATTCCCCCTCTCTCCATCACGGAAACGCTTTATTAAAACAATCGAGCGCCGACTCTCCAGAAATATCCGAGTTTTATTTTCTTATCGCTCCAAACAAACTGAAATAACCGCGATAAGATTTTGCATGGGCGAGGCTGGTGGGGGTCGGTCCCCGGGGGTTCCGGGCCCCCTCCGCAAGACTCGGGGCCCCCTTCCAGAAAAATTGTGACAGCGTTGCCGCTCGATACCTTCTAATTTCAGATTTGTCTGAAGGACAATGTTGCCGTGCTAAGGAAGAACGCTTTATGAACATTCGAGAGTTGCCAAATTTCCTTCGATAAAATGTTCATTTTTGAGGAAAGTTATGAAAATTTTCCCTTGAAATTTTTGGGAACTTTAAGTGAACTTGCAAACAAAGTTATCTTTGCCGATGAATACCAAGAGGCGGATTCCGGTATCGCACATTTTCAACCAGAGTTGAATTAAGTAACCTTCTGCACGTGTTTTTCATCTCAACCTTTGCTGATCTTTGTTTTTTTATAGTCCCGATAGTTCTTGTTTTTAATTTCAATCGTTACTTCCATTGTAAGTGAAAAAATGTTTCTGTTTTATATACTCAAGCGATAATAAACAAAACAAAAAAACAAAAAAAATGTAATCTAAAAATTTGGAAGAAAAACATTTGAAAGTTTGCCGGGAAATTCTTGTTTTAGAAATGGAAATTTGGCAAGGCTTGAGGGTTCATACTGCGTTTTTCCTTAGCACGGCAGAATGAGCCCTTGGTCCCTCAAGCCTCAAAAAGATTTTATGGAGGACTAAATATTTATACCTTTTCCTGCGAGATTAATCCAGTGAGAGTCATAGTTCCTCTCTCTCTCTATCTCAATCCGCTTGTTGGGCATGACCCTAAGAATATCTCACAAAATCCGTCGCTCAGGGCGTGGCGTGAATTGCGATGTATCGATTGTTATGCCATTTAAACCTATGGTAAAGAATCGATTACTAAGGTGTTCGCTGCGAACACCCTGTTTATCGATCCTTTCCTATAGATTTAAATGGCATAACAATCGAGATATCGCAATTCACGCCACGCCGCTGCCGTCGCTGTCATAAACCTGCCGCACGTAACAGGGCCGGATCAAGGGGGTGGCCACATGAGCCGCGGCCCATGGCGGCAAATCTAGGGGGCGGCAAATTTTGCAATATTTTTAAATGTAGATATGAAAAAAATCGGATCTATAGAAAAAAAAATTACAAACGAGAAAAGGCTACACAATCTCTCATTTCCTGAGAGTATAGTAATTTCTAATTTTGTCGTCTTTCAGTGATACAAGAGACAGCACCTTTAATTAGTCGAGTTAAGAGAGAAACCAAACACACAATTTGGCCTGGAACGGCGCGGCACGACTTAAGGAGAAATGATGACGAGGACTTGAGACGAAAAGGAGAAGCCCTCGGCGCAGCAATCGGCATGTAACTCATATTAGCGCCTACAAGACTGCACGAATACTTCACGCATTGCGCCGAACACAGTGCGGTCAGCGTGAAGCGCATAGCGCCTACAAGACTGCGTGAATACTTCACGCATTGCGCCAAACACGGTGCGGTCGGCGCGGCGCGGCGGCGGAAGTTAAAATCATTAAACCGAATTTTGTGTTTGTTTGTTCATAATTTTTTCGTTCATTTCTTATGAATGGAAGGCCTTGTCCATGAGAGACAGGTTTACGAAACTTGACTTTCGCGCGAAGTTCCGTGACCTTTTGCTAGTAGTATTGACAGGGCTCTCCCAAAAAATGTGTTCAACATGAGTAAACGCGTCTTATGCACCCCTCCCCCGCTGGCACGTTCACTTGATAGTTTTTATTGATGTTTCAAAACGAATGAGAAGGGGGCGGCAAAATACAGGCGGCCCATGGGCGGCAAGTAGGAAAATCCGGCCCTGGCACGTAAAATTAATGACCGTCAAATGCCAATCTATCAATATGATCATCCCGCGCATACTATGAGTGGTGGTACCGATCAATGTCAAAATTTAATTTTTATAAAAAGCTTTTACAGGGTGTCTACTAAAACAGACTGGTCAAAAATCAGTCCCTTTGCGGTACTTTTTCAGTACATTCCCAAAAAATTCAGCGCCTCCTCAACAGGAAAATTCAGTACTTCCTCAGTACCTCCTCAACAGGAAAATTCAGTACTTCTTCAGTACCTACATCTGACAAAATTCGAAAAATTTCAAGAATTTGAATTCCTCTCTCAAATTAAGACAAAAATGACAGAACAATGAAAAAATTCCGGGCCGCTTGCGGAATTTCCGCACTTTTGTAATACTTCCGGACCCCCTTTAAAAATTGGTACTATTTCCGGACTTGTAGACACCCTGCTTCACCGGAAAGCAGAGGCTTTTTTTTGCCTTTAACGATGTTAGCCGGAGGCGAACGACCTTTGAGGCCGGAAAAATGTTGGATTCCTGAGTAACACCTGCGTGGTAGCACAGAAGTGAGGAGAAAAATTAAGACGGTCGGCGATCTTATCTGGGGTCATAGACATGGTTCCCAACACGGGGCTCATGGGATCGAGCTGGACGGTGCCGTGTCATCAACGTTGCCAACTACTCCACGAGCATCGCTATTTTCATCGATGATACGTGATGGTTCCGCAGCACATCTGGCAACAGCTGGTAAACGCAGCTTGGCCACTTGGGTCGGGTTCTGGGTTCCCATTGGGAGGTCATTATCAAGAGCTTCGGTTTAAGCCTCCGCCCCATGCGTCGCGCTCTCGACTCCGAAGTTGCCATATCACGTCCTCGTTGATCGGCCCCGGTGTCTTCGTTCCCCTATTTAACGTGTCATCGATTTAATGATTTGATAACCATGTACCGTGTGCATAGACGCCAGCTTGTTAAGAAAAAATAATTTGAGTGGTTAAAGCTGGAGCTATCTTGGGGGTTTTCCTGGAAATCCGCACTGAAAAAAAAACTCCGGCCGTGGGAGCCACAATTACGGGCTATATAGACATACCGTCCGTTCCGGACTAAAAGGCCGAAAATTCCGGCTGCTGGAGCCGTAGCTTCGGCCTCTGAACCCGGAGCAATCGAAGCTAAGCCTCCAGCAGTCGGAATTTACGGACTTTGAGTCCGGAACGGACGGTATGTCTATATAGCCCGTAGTTGCGGCTCTCACGGCCGGAGTTTTTTTTTTTTTTTTTTTTTTTTTTTTTCAGTGCGAGACGGTAATCTATTCCATCGGAAAACTCAAAGCAAAGAACTGTATTACGTGCGCAGACACACAATCAGGGATCGAAGTCCATAAAAGCCATTGAAGATGGCGCATCTATGTCAACTTGTGCCTTTCAAGTGTCCCGAAGTAATTGTCCTTTGGCAACAAAAAGATTACCAATTCTTAGGCCGACTCCTTCAGCTACTGTGCAGCTTTGTAAGTCACTTGGACATTTCCATTTTTCCGAGTAGAGTGTCTATTGTATAAAGAGAGTAAGTGCAGGCATGTCGGTAATTTTAAGGTTTGGTCGGGGAGCTCTTTGGGCTAAAAAGGGCAGCCAACCTATGAATTCAAATTATCCAGAGTGATATATTATTACAGCCGATACGATCCGTCGTTTGTGAGGCACACAGTTGAGGAAGTTTTTACATAAATTTACTCATTTTTGCGGAACACCGCTCATTTATCTTTGAACATTCTTGGGCACCTTGGTTTGATATTGGAACCTAAAGATAGGCAACGACATATTTCGTGTTAGAAGGTTGGCTGCCCTATTGGGCCCTCACACCTCCATATTTCGATGTGTCCGCACATACTAGTCCAGGCAATAGAGGATAGAATAGGGGTTTACCTTGCAAAATTTAGGTGAAATCAGGTTATGATTAATTCCTATGTAATTTTTCATGCTGAATCCGAATTTTTGGTTTCCCAACAAATTTTCCTTGTGCTAACTCCGGAAAATGTTAGAAACCGCGAAAAATCACGTTTTTCCGCGGTTTTCCCGAGATATCTCTTTTCCAGTGCGATATAGCGAGAAAATAGTTATTTCCATAATTGAAGCTGATAAGGTTTCCTATGTAAACGATTCGAACATTTTTTTCATAGCTTCATTAGAAGGAGTGCTGGAGCCGTGGAAAGCTCTCAAAACATACAAACAAAGCCGTTTTTATAGACCTCTAGCTGCCAAAGTCCCCTATCCTTCCAAAGCCTTTCAAGGAGTTGGCACACCCTCATTTCTCTAAAATACCCTGTCACCGCCCTTTCACTGGGATGTGTCCGTAACCTCCCTGTATGTATCGGTCCTCTTGATTCCGAGTTGGTGCGTCTTTGATTCTCACTGATTCAACTAGGATCGCCGCGATTACCCGACTATATGGCAGCGGTCTCAGCTCTCGCTTTTGGCCGGCGGCGGCTGGATCCTGCATGAGCATCCCTCCTGGTGCGGCGGCCGGTCGAGAGGTCTCGGGCTTCAGCACTGTGATCAGCGCGAACAAGGTCGGGTGTCTCGCGAGCCGTGTCGTGCGCGAGTGTGAGTGCGCGGCGCCGCGCGCGGCCGGAATCAATCGGTGAAAGCCGCTCCGCGCGCGCTGGCGTTTTACTCGCCGCGACGTGCCCTTAATTGAAACGATGCTCTTTAATACCCGCCCCTGCCCTCCGAGAGCGGGACGCCTCGCGCTTGCAGCCGCGCGGTGTCAACGCGTCGCCTAAACGAGACTTCCTCGGCGAGTTGGATCTCGGATGATGAGGATTTAGCTTTTGGGTGTGGATAGGGAAGGCCCAAATCGTTTTTCAATTCAGCAGTCAAAATTATACAGACACCCAACTTTGAAGGCTGATTCAAAGCTTTCAAAGACAAAGCTATGGACAAAAAACACGAAAGGAAAATGGAGCGATCCTATTGGTTGAAACGGGTGGTTGTTATAGACTGAAGCTGAGGAAGAATTGACTGGGCAGCATGGTGTCAACGATCATGATTTCAACAAACAGTTTTTCTAAGTTTTTGTTGACATCATGATCATCCATCATCAACCAAAAAATCTGCCTCCCTTGAAAGATGATCACGGTGTCATCAAAACTTAAAACTTTCCTCCATAACATCTTCCACATTGTAAGTCTTCTTTTTCCTGTGTTATTTACTTAGATCCAACCTTAACCAACTTTACCTTACTTAACCTCGCCCAACTTTACCGTACCTGACCTGACCTGACCTGACCTGACCCAACTTAACTGAATCAAACCTTCCCCGACTTTTTTCTTATACGTGACCAAAACCACTCCTGGAGACCCAATTTTTTTGTTTGACGTGTGAGGAAGACATGCTTCTGTATGTTGACATCGGGGTCGTTGACACCATGCTCAGGGCCCATGGCTGAGCCAATCAGGAGTGGAGTGGCCATTCGCTGCCTGTGAAGGTTTTCTACTCGGAAAGTTTCCCTGTATGTATAAAAAAAGCCACTGTTTTTCTCTGCGTAGTGCATAACTAATTCTTTGCAGACGCATCACCCAAACACTCAATTTTCCAGGAGCACACATACACGATCATTTCCCGGTCGCGAATTACGGTACAGCGAAGGAGGAAGCGGCTCCGGCCGGTGGTCACCGGACTAGAACATCGATAATCAACGCTCGAACCATTTTGCTCGGCATTAATTTCGCGGTCACTGGTCGAGCACCAAAGCATTCCGTTGCACTGCGTCGCGATGCGTTTCGCCGCCGCTGCGACGCGAGAAGAAGAGGATCGGCTTTTCCGACGGCTCGGGTAATTGCGCGGGCGGGCGACGGCGGCGGCTCCTGCGCCGCGATCTCATCGATGAATATTTATCCTCCTCCCGCTAATGGCGATTAAATAGTGCTGTTATGCGAGTGTGATACGTGCCGTTATGGCAGACCGACAGTGGTACAGTTACGTCACGACCGTAACAAAAAGACGATGCGTCGCGACTCGACGCAGCGCCGAGTCCGTGTATGTTCGTTGCCAACTCGTGGATGATGTTCAGGCGTAAGGGAAAATCTAAGGGTGATCGAGACTTTGGAGACCACTTTGACGGTTGATTGATCATTTAATCATTTTTGGATTTTAAAATAATTAAATAAAAGCGGACACCAAACGCGCAACTATTTGAACTCCGGAGAAGTTATGTAGTATCACCCGAAAATGAAGGGAAATCTTAGCTTTTTGTTTGCTTCAAAATACTGCAGGTTTAGTAATTCCAAAGGAGAAGGTAAAAGCTTGGCTTAAGCAAACGGATTGTGTACAAGAGGGTATGAGGGTCAAAAAGTCATAAAAAATTAATTTTTGTAATATTTGAACGGCCACATAAAGGTTTTTTTGATAATGATCATCTTAAATGCTTCCCCTACTCTCTTATTTGTAAAAAAGTATAATTAAACTTGTCGCCCAACTCTCAACAACAAAGAAGAATACACTAAGGATTTTTACGGACTGCATATTAGCAAACAGTTTGACAGCGTGATGCATGTAGCTGGCAGTTGGGTTTTGATCGAACAAAATAAATTAAAACATTTGGGATCAAAAATATAGAAATCATCTTTGGATTTCTCACGAGCAATTGATTATCACAAAAGTATGATTTGATCTCCAGACAACAATGGAAAATTTAATGCTTAGTCGCCGATTGCACTCGATCAAAAACTATGAAAAAAGGTGATGATGTGAGCTGATTTATAGAGCACACGTCAGCACTCTTAAATTTTACTTCAGCTAGCTACTTGACCCTCACCAATTCCTTGAAATTTAACACTCTAGAAATTTCTTTCAATTACTTGTCACACGCAAAGCTTGTTTTCAATGATCGGTTCTGACCTTCGTTGACGTAGATTTCTGCGTAATAACGGGAAGTTTGCATTTTCTAATTTAAATGTACTAGTCAGACAAAATGTACCCTAATTACCCGTAGCACAGCATAAAGGGGTTCATTTTGACTGCAGCATTTGGCTCAAAAGACATCTAAAAATTCCGAGAGTTCGTCCTTTGGTAGCAATTGAGCAGACATCAATCAGGGGATGAAAAACGGAAAATTTGGGGAGAATTTAATTATTAAGTTAAGCTACCGCCGTTATCAGTGTCCTTTGAACCATTCGCTTTAAGGGCCTACATCTTCGATAATGCGAATTATGTTTTGAAACTTACATGAAATGGTCCTCAGAGTGTTAAAAAGTATGTCTAACGTCGTGAACTGGAAATCGATATTTTTTATCCAGTTTCCATCTTAAGACTCTTTTGGTCCAACTGCTTCACAAACGCGTATTTTTTACGCACACGCTAATTTTAAAAATTCTCGATATATTAAGACATATTATCGATAACGAGTAAATGCCAAAAAATTTATTTATTTTTAACAACACGCCGCGGCAAATACCACTAACGCATTCTCGTGGCATTTTGTCATCGGTGCTTGGAATGAAACGCGACGTCTAACTCAATTTTCAATATTTTCGAAAGGTTGACACTTTCAATTAGCCCGTTATTAATGATAGTGAGTCTTCAATTATTACTTAGGTGTTTTACATGAAAGATGAGTAATCATCTTTCATGGTGCTTAAAATCTATTTTTGTCTATTCTCCTTTAATAAGGCTGAATTCCTCACAACAAAGAAGGCGTTTTATTGACTAAACTATTTTGAATGATTGATGAATGAGCGAAGTTCCTGGCAACATTGGGTTCCGTTCGTCCGAAGTTGGCTGTACTCACTCACCCACTTGCCCAAATACAAGCGCGGTCACAATTAGCGACCCCAGATCCCGACGTCTATGGGCCGACGCCCCCCTCTACCCCCCTTTTCTCCCCCTACCCCCTCACATACATCCCCAGACCGCGTCCCCTCTTGCTGACGAGTGCGCTGTCATCGCCGTCAAAAGGCGAAAAGTGCCTCGTAATACCGAGCGTCTAATTGACTTCAATTCATTTAGCCGGGGAGCAATTAAAAGCGTGACAACGCTGATCAAGATCAACTCCTAATCCCGCCGCTAAAAAACGGCAATGACATAAAATTAAAATTATGTCGCGTGGTCCCCCTCCGAATCAACCGTTAGCAGTTGCGCAACCGGAATTGTTTCTTTGAAATGAGCGTTGCGAAAACTGTTGGTAACACCTGAGCAGGGGCCCTCTACTAGTATCCCGGCAGTGGGAGACGTTTTGACTTTCAGGAGTTTATAGGAGCCATGAGTCTTCATCTTCACGATGTAAAATATACTGATACTGATAAGGTTAACTTATTCCAAGTTCAACTGGATGGATTTTCAAACAATTTTTTTCGTGTCATTCCTTAGACGCTTTCATTTGTCTTCAAACGAGAGGATTTTTGAAAATTCGAAAAACTGAAGTTTCCTTGAGGTTTTAAAAACATTATTTTAAAATTTCACCCTACGGACCCTTCTTCAAACTGATTTTTTTTTTTTCCGTGAAGAGGAATTGAAACATACCCTCTTCTTCGTAGTCCGAAAAAAACAATAATAGCGGATTAATAAAAATTATTTTTGAAATTTCATAAAGTACTTAGATCCTGAGAAAATTGTGCCTTAAGGTCATAGACGTTGTTTTGAAAAAAACCTGATACCTCGAGATATCTTCGATACAATCCTATGTTTTTCAGAATGAAATACAATCATATTCTGTTTTTTAAAATGACAGATTGAAACAGAGCATATCTGAAGGGTCAATGCTCCTGACATTGAACTATGATTCCAGAACATCACATAAAATGATATCCTACACGATCAACGGAACAGCTCTAGCCTGCGTCAACGCAGATCCATCCAAAGTCAACACGAACAGCATAGTAAATACCTAAAAGCATACGGTACCTTCAACACTAACCGGTGGATTATTTTGAAAGGCAAATCAAAATCGATTTTAAACACGGAGACTACATCGAATTGGAATGTAAACACGGTGCACCCGTTGGAAGGGACTGGAGACGTGGTGGGAGAGGGGGGGGGAGCAGCTTTCTTTAATCCTTAGCTTCTGATAATCTGTAAGCCTCAACTCTACGCTTTCAAGGTGCCTCTCTGTCACTACTTTTTGAGAACCCTCCTCTCCTCTCCTCTTCTCTCCTCTCTCGCCACATCGGCCTCTTTTTCATTCCTAGTCTTCCTCTTTGTGTGACCATCTAAGCACCTGCACCATCAACAAAACCGAGAGAACTAGCTTCAAACTCACGCTGTGTTGACCCAAGCTTAATTTTTAATCTATTCCACCATTGCCAGGTAAATAAGGATCCAAACGCTGCCCAATAAACGGTTCTTCTTAATTCTACGGGAAGTTGAAAGTCCCAGATTTAAGGGTACAATACTTACTGCCGCACGAGGAAGAACCCGTGAAAGCCGTTAGATGCTGCCAGATTTCATTTGTTAAAAAAATAAATTTTCAAGGACTCTTTTAAAAAAAATTCAGAAAATATTATTCGCGATTATATCTAAATAATTTGTAAGGAAATATTCATAACTGTCCTCAAAAATAAAAATTTCATCGGAGGAAATTTGACGATATCGAATGTGTATACGGCGTCGGTAGAATACGTATTTTCCACGGCAAAACTATTTTCAATCCAATTGAAAATTATCTTTGATCCTTCATGAAATAATGTAGTAAAAAATGTAATTTAATTTTTTACCTCAATAAAATGTGTGCCCTTGGCCCTTGGTTCAATACATTGAAGGTAATCCTAAGATGTAACTGTGAAGAACTTATTTTGAATATACGAATAGTATCTATATTGTTACAGCTTTAACACGGCTTAGCTGAGGACTATACATACGGAGACAAAATAGTTAATTGCTCTAAGATCAGTGAGACCGCAGCCCACATTTTATGACGGCAACATTCTTTTACATTAAAAAAATCAAAGTATTATTTGGAATATTGACAATGCCACGATAAAAATCAGTAATAGTAAACTTCATCCGCATAATAAGCGAAGTTTGAATTAAGTTACGGCGGAAGAGAAACAAGCAAAGCGCCTTCAGTTGGTGCCGAATGCGATGAGCACTCACTTCAACTCCTGGATGCAACTATTCGAACTCCTTGGATGTCCGCGTTGCATACGCACAGAGTTGAAGGCGTTTTGACTGTCCTGACACTCACCGCGCACCGCTTTCACCAGAAGCGCGGCACCAAAAGCGGGCTTTACTACGAGGATCCAAAATGGCAGAGCGCTTTCTATTCTTCAATTATAATATAAAGATATCTGTTAAGCACAAATAGTTCCACAGCGTAGGATGTGAGTATCTTTTGTGCTTCAGTTTGATAGCCCGATGTGCTGAGTATGATTTGTAGAGCAAACTATTCATGCCTGAAAAATGAGTTCGAAGTATAAATGAAGAATTGAAAGCACTCTGTCATTTTAGATCCTAGCAGTAAAGCCCGCCGCATAATGAAATGAGCCTTTCAGAAAGGTTAGACTTAAAATTTTCAACTAAAACTGCAAATTTTGATATTTATTTCTTCAAATTGTTAATTGTTACATGGGGTAATTCTTAGGGAAAATTTTACTAGAAACATCGATATGAGCTTTGAATGTTTCTCCCATTTTGTCCGCCTCCTCTCGTTGATTCGTTTCACTGAGCGTCGCTGATTAGGCATCAGTGTCTGGAGTCAAAACGCCTTCTCTTTTGTGCGGTATGCAACGTGGACATCCATGAAGCTCGAATAGTTGCATCCAATGAAATGTTGCGTTACAATGACATTCAATCAGTATCCGTTGCATGCGCCACTAACTAAAGATTTGACGGGTTTCCTTACATCTTAACTTAATTTCAGCGTTGCCTATTGTGCCAATGAAGAAAACCATTGTGGTTTTTGCACATTGTCAATTTTCAGAGAAATGTATTATTTAAATATATCAAAATATTGCCGGCCTTCGAAATCACATAATAATTTGGTAAGAGCATGGTATGTAGAGTTTCCTTTAACCAACATTAATGAGCCGTCTTTCTTTTAGCCTCATTTTTCTTTGGGAAAACTAATTTTGACGTTTAAGAGCGAAATAAAAGAAAAATCTCGAATGAATCGCTACGGCATTTCGAACAAAACGATGATCATTCGTCGGTCGAAAAAATTAAATGCTACAGGAAATCTGTAACACCACAAGCCTAAATACACGTGTATGATTTCCTAGATGCCATGGTGAAACTATAGCACAATAAAATCTGATAAATATACTAGTGAAAATTACATTATGCTCTGCTCTATCCCTCCTGGAATGTGGACGAAGGAGCATCTGAGGAAGAGGAAGAGGAGAAATTGCCGGAATTACAGTTCACTAAACATGTAGATGGCATTCGAACCGATTAAATTCCAAATGACCTAAGAGCCAAATTTAAAAAATAGGATTTTAATGGATTATTATTACTCACACCAAGAGCATTCTTGTAACAGAACGAAGTTTATTTAACAAAATTGCATGGCCTCAAAAAAGAAAGTTTTTTGAATTTAAAGTTTCCCCCGACTGGTTACGGTCGAACAAATCAATTTTCCATGATGGCACTTGCTTTATTTGGAAAATAATCGGTATGATTAAGGGTGTGGCCAAGTAACAGGCCGATATTAGACCATCGCAAGACTTGATGACGCACACATTTTGAAATCGCCTTTCTTGTCACGCCCTTTAATAGACAAGCGTAAATTTGGTTGATTTATGCCAGAGTAATAATGTTAGCTTTATACAAGTCTTAAAAGAGCATGATAAATAAAACATTCGCGGAGATTACGCTAAAACTCGAGGGTCCTTACTGCCGGTCAGCGTTTACAAAGATAGACTTCGGCTAGGTCTAAATAGTCCATTTGTCTCACGAGTTTAATTGGCCTTAACTCATGCTGAATGCTTCGGATGGTTAGCTGCTGCTGGTGTGCATATTTAGAGCAAGAATGATAATCACTTCTTTGAAGACTAATAATTTAAAGAGTGCGTTCAGCTCTTTCCCCGTAGCTCTTTCTTTATTTGGACTCTATTGGGCGGAGGAAGTAAGGAGACCACACTAATTATATCTTGAAACGAGACGGCTAGGCTCAACAAGAATCATGAGTTCCTCTCACGCATCTCGGGTCTACACTGCCGTCCAAGGAAAAACGCCGTATGAGCCTTTGGGCGTTGCCAAACTTCCTTTGAAAAATCACGGATTTTCGTGAATATACATGAATATTTTCCCTCCGATTTTTCAGATAATTTCGTGCGTAATTTGATCTAAATAGTCTACAAATTTCAAAGAAAGATATTGATAACTCTCCTCAAAAATAAACATTTTATCGGAGGAAATTTGGCAACTCTCGGATGTTCGTACGGCGTTTTTCCTTACCACGGCAGTATGGAGGTTCGCTATCCTTTACAAGATCCCAAGTTCACAAGTTCTCGGGAGCTCTGCACAGTATTCTCTGATACGTGATCGTATGAAACATCTCTGAGATACATATTCAGTTTAAAAATTGGAATCAAAAGTTAACCTTCTCTGCTAAAAGTAAAAAAAATTATTCAATTTATACGGAAAGAGATAGACCGTGATTAGAGAAGAGGATCCAAGCCAAAACAGCTATTGCCAGATTTGACCGAGCAATTTAATTTTTCACAAGTAAAACACTGAGTGCAGATTCCTTTGAAAATTTTAGGAAATGTGCTTCGTATTATGCAAAAAATTCACAGAAATTTGCACAAAAATCCGCACAACCGTTTTCTTGTAAAAAATTAAATTGCCCTATTAAATTTGGCAATACTAAAGTACAGCGTAGTTCTTTTTGCTGAATCAATCTCATATAACGCTGTTAGAGACCAGGTACCACCTTCTTTCCGGTAGTGATTATTAGGTTACATTTTAGTGTATTTGTTTTAAAACATTATTTTTCCAGTAACAATATTACGTACCAGTAACATATAACAATTTAATTTTACCACATCAAAAGTAACATGGAAAAATATGTGGGACCTGGAACCCATTGAGCATTGTAAGATCAACGATACTTTTTTTCTTCGTTTAAAATACGGATTCAATTTCGTGTGATCTTGTATTCCTACGGTGAAAAAATAATTATTCTATCCGAACCCGGAGCAAGAATTCTCTTGGGAAAAATGGTTGATGTAATCCAAAACGGCGGAAAACTAATAAGGATGGAGATTCATATCTAGCACATTTACCCTATACTCAATCACTTGAATTTTCCTTTCGGTGTCCTGCACACTGTTACAAGTTGAAGAATTTTGAAAGAAGTTCAGACTAAAAGGAAGTAATAGTAAGGATAGAATCTGTTTATTACATAGAGGTGTATTTAGCACCTCGGGCGCTAAAAAGAAAAAGTACTCGGCCGACTTGTATCAGTTCAGAGAAAAGATGGCAAATAACCGGATTCTTCTCCTCGAGATAAAAATGTCAAAATAATTAAGAGTTTTGCTTGTTACTCAGCGGATACAAACTCGAATTGGTGAACTTTCCAGCAGCTTGAAATTGATTGGTGGCAGCGAAGGATTTTTTGCGCTTCTTTCGCTTTTGCTCGCATCTCCCAGGTAAGAAATCTTAAAAATCCACCAGACCATTTGCTCAGGTATAAACGTCGAGGTTCATTGAATCTTCGGGTGAAAAATGAGAATCGAGTCAATGAAAAAACGCAAGAATGTGCCCCGCAGCGCAATCGCAACTAGCACAAAGGAACGTGCGTCCTCACGGCACACAGGATCGAGCCAATGAGAGAGGGCGGACAAAATTAGGAAACTTTAAAAGCTTTTGACTCCGTTTATAGAAAACTTTGAGGTTCTAAAAGTGATTTCATTCGTTTTCTGGTGAAATTTCCTTGTTAAAGCACACCTTAAAATTTAAAATACGACAAAATAAACATTGAAATTCGCAGTTTTAGTAAAATATTTCATGTCCGACCTCTCTGATCGACTGGATCCACTGTGCGGCTGCTGACCACAAAGAAACAAAGGATTCGAGAATATTAACATTTCATTAAGTCGGCCGCAGAGGTACCCCGAACGAAGCGCCGCAAGGCGGTTTTATAGAGGTAGACAAGGATAGAGAGAACGGATGTACATGCATCAGATAGAATAAAAAAAAAGCACCTATCTTCTCAGCCGAGAAACCTCTGCAACCGGTGTGATCCTGGAAGGGAGGAAGGAGTGAGCTCTCAGCGAGGGGCAAAGGGGGCGGGAGACCCTCATATCTAAGGCACTGTGTTGCCAGTCTTACGATCATAAGGCTTTGGGTGGGATCTTTAAAAGTATAGACCAGATATTATTTAAATCAACCATCGTCATTTTTCTTTTTCTCATTCTTTTTTTTAAGTTAAAAAAGTTCACATTTGGTAAAATATTGAATTTTTGTCGAGGGAACAAATTATTTTCAAAAAAAGGAAGAAAAAATGTAGACTCTAAATTCAATATCCACCGAGAAAATAGTCAATTGTGCTGATAGTAACATTACATAAGTTATTACAATTTTTAAGCTACATTATTTGTAATGAAGGCGCTTGCAGGGTTTTTCTTCATCCTTGTACTTTTTACCCGACTTCCACGTAACCGGCGACTTCCCGAGAGTCCACGTAACCGGCATTTAGAGTGCGGATACGGAATACACATATTTTAGTGATGAATTAAATGTTAAGGATAGACTTTGGACGCCAGGCTAGAATGACTGATGCTCAAGCGTTGCCATATTTTTGGACATGTATAAATAATCAAGAGTAAGACAGTACAATCTTGGTAGGTAAAGTGTAATCACTATCATTTGTTGTCCTTAGTAGGGAACTGATCTATTACATTGCCATTTGATGTGTCATTTTGCACCTGAAAAAAATTGGGTCACTAAATTAGATGCTTTGACATATCCATGGTATGTTCGATGCTTGAACATAAAAACTTTTTGTTTAAATAGATCTTGTCAACTTTTGTAATTTTACAAAATTCAGAAAACAAATCGTGATATTGTGGTCTCACTTAGTAAGAACGAGTTTTATTTCGAAACTTTAAAACCACACTGAAAATTATAGAGGCTACTTTTGCAACAACCTTTAAATTTGGGGAGAAAGTCACCCTTTTTGGTTGCTTTTTGAACTAGACCTAAAACATATACCTAAGTAAAAATAGTATTAAAAATTCTTACATAGTAATTTTCACAAAAACGTGTTCATGATACACAATTAACCGAAAGGTGATACAGGTGTCGTAACATGAAGGGTTACCAATGAAGAAGAAATATCCAAAATGATTTTAAAAGTTTTTTTTGAGTTTTTAGTAATCAATTTCTAACTGCCACAGTAACTAAAATCGTAAGAAACCCATTCATCCAACCAGTGCTCAGCGTTTTTTTTGGTAAATCTACAGGAGGAGTAAGCAAACATTGAGATATCGAACACATTTTCCTAAAACACTGGTTTTCTTCCAAATTTTTGACTAAATCTTCTCTATTAATATCAATATTGAAATTTTGCTTCAAAAGGGCCTCTCCAGGCGTACAATCAATCCATTTTTAGCCAAAAATTTAAAGTGAAAAAAATTACTTCAAGTAGTAAAATTTGATCCAATGTTCGTCTGCTTCCGTTGCAGATTCACCTTTACATTTTGATTCACCTCACCTTACGTGGTATTAAATGCATCGAATTGGCAACACGGCGCAAAACGGTGGAATTGGACGGACCTGTTGAGGATCCCGGAGTCCAGAGTCCCTACCCTACCACACGCGCCTCCCGCACGGCCGCGCGCTCAGTCTGCTTTTGTGGTCGACCCGGGGAGACGTACCTCGCGCGCGCTTTACGAAAAAATAGTGTGAAAAAAAGTAGTGTTATTATTGGTTTTCTCGTGGAGTTGCAATCCTCAAACGTGCTTTTTTCGTGGTGCAGTGGAGCAGCCTTTGGCGTCCGGCTCACACAGGTGTTCGGATCTGTTTTGCATACAGGTTTTTCGCCGGTTTAGTCTGTTTTTTTTTCGCGCGCGTGTGATTTGTTGTTGTGTGGTTTTGTCCCCATCACTATTGGCTTATTACTGTTTCGAGGTTCTCCTTATTGATATTATTTTTTGTAAGTACTTTTTGCCTTTACCGGTCAGTCTTTTAAAGTTTAATTTGACTGTCATTCAATGCAATTTGTTGTATTATGGTGCAGGAGACAAAGTTTGAACTGAAACACTCCGTTAGATGTTTTCTCCTCAGAACTGTAAAAAATGATGCTCATAGTGGAAATCTAAAAGCACTGCCCTAATAAGAGGACCTGAATATTTATGATTCAAATTTTTTGAGATGCCAAAACCACAAATGACGTCATTTGTTTGACTTATTGTCCTCTGTCAGTTTTAAGTGTACACATGCTCGAGGGTTGCTTTCCATACTACCGTTCACAAGCATCGCTTTCAACATAAAATTGAAAAGAGGGAACATATAATGTGGTGCTATAATGAACATACTGTAAAATGGCTACATCATTGGTCCGTAGAAACAGCATGAGCCGAAAGCAACATTAAATTTCCTTTAAAATACAAATTATGATATCTCTTAACAACCACGTGTGCTTAAATGAGGATGAAAACGCGTCTTCTCTGTGAGTTTGTCCATCTGTTTGGTCGTTAGAGTTGGAACTAATATATTATTAAAAATAGTATTAAGCATAGCAAATTCTACCAAGACTAACCCTTAGAATATTTCTGAGCAAGTTGGAAAGTAATGAGAACACGAGAACGGGTGCGGTGGTGTTTGTAAGTTATGTTCACTTCTCAGCGCACGACATGCGCCTTCATTTTTAAAGATACGCAACACGCACGTCCTAAGAGGCAGAATAGTTGTATCAAAGCGCCGGCGTTGGCTTTGCCGGCACGGCGTGTGCGTAATGTGCAAGACGAATTAGATGAAACGTCCGCGTAGAAAGCAGGAGGAATTATCAACTTTAGCTTCTCCTTGTATAATATAATTTAATATACTAATATATAATTTCCTTAAAACTTCCTTGATCTTCCTTTTCTGTTAGCACAATATGTTGCATATATTTCAAGCATTGAATTTGCTCGTTTCTCTTCGAAAATGTAAAATTGGGACGATAATTTCGAAATGCTGCATTGAAAATACGTGGTTTTGCTCTTTGGGCATCGATTTGTCCATTTATATCTTGCCAAACTGGAGTGCAGTATGTACATTTATTTATTTATTATAATTTTTTTTCATTAGATAATTTCTTCGTCTCCTTGCTTTGAAGTTACCGAGCAGCAATGCGACTATACAAACCGCCATGTAAGTTTGCATTAAAAAGCAGCAGCTGCGACGTGGTTTTAGGAGTCTCGTCATTTCCCTCTTTTTTTTCAAAGGCAAAAGGTGACCATCGTAAAACCCATACATTTAAGGCAATTTGAATAGGAAGAGAGGCATCCCTCCTATTCTAAAAATATAAATAAATACACAGAAAAACAGACAGGAGGCATCTTGAGGAATATCAGAAGGTACAAAATGAGTCTAATTGTTGCATTAAGAAAAGGCGACATTTTCCCTTCATACTGATCCTATTGGCATGGCCGACTTACCAGGCAGTCAGTGAAATTCTGATTAAATTAAAAAGAGGGGAAGGAAAACGAACTAAAACCAGTGGCTCGTGGAGGAAACCAATTAACCTCCGTCTCTTTTTTGGGGTCTACCGTTGCACCATCCCGGGATAGAGAACGAAATCAATTACGTCTTGTGAGTCCGTGGGAAACCGATGTTTAGGGGATGTAATGTCATGTTGTATTTCAGGGATTCCATTTGTGGGCTGCACCGCCGGCTGAGCAACCACCTGTTGCCTGTTGCAAACAGATGCTGAGCCGTGTTACCTTCTCCGTGTGTCGTGTGTAATGAGCTGGAAATGGCTCGTCGGGTCCTGAGGGATGCCTGGCAACCGGTTGTGAGGTTCCTCCGAGGAATTCACTCTGGGAGACAGGTTGTTTCTTGCTCCCCTGATAAAGATCATCCCCATTATTATCCTTCGCGCAACAACCCTTTTTATATCTCTGCTGGAATCCTCTCCCGAAAAGAAATAACTATGGGATAACTAACACTTTGTATTTATCTTTAAATCACGTGACGCTCTTCACAGTTTGTGAGACCCTTCAACCCGTGTAAAATACCGTGCTGAACCGCTTATTTAAATAAATCGAGTCAATTAAAGTTGCTTTTAAACGGAGTAAATGATAGATTTTAGCTGAACAAGAGAGAAAACGTATTATTAATTTATGTTTGGTGTTATTTTACGAAAGAAAGATTGACACAGGAAGAGTTTAGGATTTTACTTCTATGAGCACGTGATCCTTTTTTTAATGGTGTGGAGTGCTTCTCAAGACAACCCTTAAAATGATGTACACGTACCCAGTGGCGTAGCGGGCTTTGCGATATATAGATTGATCTGCCATTTAAACCTATGGAAAAGGATCGATAAACAGGGTGTTCGCTGCGAACACCTTAATAATCGATTCTTTACCATCGGTTTAAATGGCATAACAATCGATATATCGCAATCCACGCCACCCCACTGCACGCACCTCTGTATACTCTAACTAAAATTAAGGCTGACACTGAGTTTTTGATTGAGCATCTCTCTGTTTGGTCCTTTGTCCACGATAGTTCACACGTGAGTATTAGCGGAAAGTTGTGATTACGGATGAAAGAGAATTCTTTGTGGAAGCATAGGTTGAGGCCCCTGAATTGTCCTTAGATTGGCAATTTACATAGGTAATTCGACGTCTAATGCCATGTGTGTAATTGGGTAACTAGTTTGTCAACCAAATTACCCCACGACCCATGAATAAAAAAACGCTCGAAGTTCGAGCCGTAAGACAAAATTGGCCTTAATTAGATATTGGTACACTTTTGGGAAGTTCACCTCTTTGTAAAAGCTCACATTCTCCATGCAAGATCAAGAATAGGTTGGGTTAAAAAAGTTCATTCTAAGATTCTTCTGTTTTGTGCCAGACAGAGGGCATAAATTTTTAAAGTTTTCTGGAAATGTTGTGCCTAAATGTGGAAGATCAGAAACTTACTACAGAATAAGGTGCTACCTTTATGGCTTAGCTTTGAGTCAATAAATAAAGAATGTAAAGCTGCATAATGCAATAGAAATTTTGTCCCGTTGACATGGCAGATTTGCATTTCGCAACATCTTCTTCTTAAGGTGATTCGATGGACGCCATATTTTGTGTCAGAACGGCATGCGATATATCGCATCAATTGGTTACATTTTTTCAGCAAATCGTCATTTTTCTCCAATTTTAAGATCGCAATTCTGTTGTCAGGAGACTGAAGCATTTACTTACCAATTTGAACAAAGAAATTCAACGTAATAAAGGCGTGGTTTTTTTAGAGAGAAAATATCGCATTCGAGTGCAGTTACGATGTCAGTATCGAATGCGATGTTTTCTCTCTGAAAAAACAACGCCTTTATTACGTTGAATTTCTTTGTTAAAATTGGTAAGTAAGTGCTTTAGTCTCCTGACAACAGAATTGCGATCTCAAAATTGGAGAAAAATGACGAGTAGCTGAAAAAATGCAACCAATTGATGCGATGTATCGCATGCCGTTCTGACACAAAATATGGCGTCCATCGAATCACCAACCGGGTTACTTGAACTGCAGCATTTGAATCGACATACTGGGTTGTCTTGACATTTTTGGGCGTTGCTCGTCTGAAAATGTTCCGAGGTCACTCCTTTAAACGCAGGGATAAATTTCTGATATTTGAACTTTTAGGGGCTGAGACCACTTCTTGCATGGATGGTTAACAGTGGCGTGGCGTGAATTGCGATGTATCGATTGTTCTGCCATTTAAACCTACGGTAAAGAATCGATTATTAAGTTGTTCGCTGCGAACACCCTGTTTATCGATCCATTTCCATAAGTTTAAATGGCATAAAAATCGATACATCGTAATTCACGCCACGCCACTGATGGTTAAACATAAAAATATTTCAAATCAAAGAGAAGACACTTGTCTGAAAACTCGGTCGCAGTTACTCCCGTGCTAAGGAGGAACGCCGTATGAGCCTCCAGACGTTGCCAAGTTTCCTCCAATAAAAACCAAAAATACTGCGAATATTGTGAATTTTATTTTCTCAAATTTTCAGACAATTTAGTACACAATTTAATCTAAAATATCTGAAAATTTCAAGAAAAAATATGCATGAATTTAGTAAAAAGTACAGGTTTTATCAAGGGAAATTTGGCAACTCCCGAATGTTCATACGTCGTTCTTCCTTAGCACGGCAGGCTAGAACGCCGTTAGCGCGCGTGCGAGGCAGGTTGCGTGCGAACGACACCCCGGTACACGCGTCATGTGAAAACGCCGTGGTGCCACGACCCGGTCGAGAAAGTTGGCCAGCTTTGAAACACAATCCGAGCCACCCACCTATTTACATGAATGGAGTTATCTCCGCACTCGGCCGGGCATTATCAGTCAGTGCCCACCTTGCTCTTTACGCGCCCTCAATATCACTTTTCCTTTCCGTCATCGCTCTTTCGCACGGATGAAACGGATTGCTGCTCGGGGAACGCTTTGCACTTTGCGGGTTTGCTCGCTGCATGCTTCACACGCATTTGCAACATGCACGGAGAAGACTATAAGGTGATGGCTAGTGGAGTTAAGAGTACCTGTGAAGCGAGAGTATGGAAAGATCGCTTCATGGAGGGCTTCGGGCCCAAAGGGGCAGCATTCAAACACACAAAATACTTCCAATCTTCAGATTCCAATTCGAACCAACAGGGCGTGAGTATTCATAAATGAGCGATCTTACGCAAAAATTAATAAATCCATGCAAAAGCTAAGTCAAATACGAGCTTTACAAACGGTGCTCAGTGGATCGAATCTATAGAAAAAGTCGGACACGAAATTTATGACTAAAACTGCAAATTTTGATGTTTATTACGTCACATTTTGAATTTTAAGGGGTGGTTACGGAGGAAAGTTCACGAGGAAACCAATGGAATCACTTTTAGACCTAAATGTTTTGTTTAAACGGAGTTATAAGCGTTTAAACTTGAAGTTCCCAAATTTGTCCGACCACTCCCTATTGACTCAATCCACTGTGCGGTGGGTCGCAACAATTGCAATAATAAATCGCTTTGGATAATTTTAATTCACAGGTTGGCTGCTCTTCGGGGCCCTAACTTTCGCGAGGCATCAGTGAAGGCCTGATGAACTTTCAGAGTTTCGCTCTATACTTTAGCTATGCAGACACTCTAGGTAGAATACATTTATAAAGAGAGTAGGGACTGTAGGTCGCATGGAGACCCTTATCAGGAGAAAAAAAATTATGGAGGTGACCTTGATGGATTACCTAGAGAGAGTTGCTGCTAACCTTTGTCAGTCATCTACACGTGTTACCGTCCTCGCCATCCTGGAGGATTCGGCTGAAACTGTTTTCCCTTATGCTCTATAAAGTTTGAGAGTTGAAGTATATAAAATTTCTTTGAAAGATTGCCTCTTGTAATATTTCCTGAAATATCTAAAAATGTCCATTTAAACGCATGAATACTATCCTCGCCCGGTAACGTCAAATATGAATAACATTCACCCCTCACAAATCGTCGTTTCTGTTGCGAAAAAACGTAAACACATTTCAATGTTACCGAATTTCCCTTAGCAGATTTTATTCATTCTAGAAGAATTTTGGGCATTTCTACATTTCTGACTTAAAATTTCCTTGATTTTTCTCACGATCTCATGCAAAAATCAGAACACGCGCGGGGAAAAATTGCAAAGGTACTTAGAAACTTGTAAAAAATTCAATAGTTCGAGTCAATTTTGTAAATTGAGTTTTTCTCCGGGTCCGCGTCCGGTAAACAACGGAATATAGCGTGGGCGAGTTGTCAAAATTTACGAGACGTCTGATGATCCGCAGCTAACGGACTTCCAGCGGACATTTATTATTTCCAATGTTCCGCTCGTTTCAACGCCGTACTTCCTGCATTCTTGCGGTGAAAATGCCGAGGAATGTCAACGTGGATGATCGTGTGCGCAAGTTTGTCGTGGTGCGTTTTTTTTTCCTCTCTTGCGACGGGGCCACGCCTTCCTTTATGATCCTCCTTTCACGTCTAGTGTCCTGTGCAGCGGACACAAACCGGATTGAAAAATGGAGCTGTTTAATAGTCAATCGGTGCTCACCGGCTCGTAAGTTTCGCGGAGTCAACGAGTTATCGAAAGGAGAACACTGTCGCCTGTTCGCAAGAGAAATGGCACTTTGACGGAGACCCTATCCTGACACCTCATGTGACAGATTTAATATCTGACTAAAAACTGGAAAATTTGAAATTGACTAAATTTTGCAATCAGAAACTTATTACTAGCTCATCCATAACGTCACCTATCTGCATAAGGAAACTAGTAGCATCTACGTTGTTTCCATACAGCGCTAGAAATGGACGTATTCGCAAATCAAGAGGAACTATGTCCATTCCGACGTGAACCCTGGAATTCATAAGAATACATACATGATAAGGCTCATACCACGATGGATACAGTCCATTTTGATTTAAATGCGTCAAAACAGTAATTCCAAAATGCAAAATGAAGCTCATTTGAAAGGCTAGGTGGCTTTAAAAGTTTTAGCTTCAAAATGTCTCACCAGTGTTAAATTTGTCATTTAGACGATAAAATGTACAATAAAAAGTCTGCAATGCCAAAAAAAAAGTTCGAATTTTTGTTTTGGCGAGGGGTTTATATTTTACCACAGGCGATTGAACCGGTCCTTATACTCTAAGGAGTCCCTCTGTGTGACAGATTGATTGGTAGTATATTTGACGGGATGGATGCGGTCATGAACTAGTAGAAGTTGATGATACCTTTTTGTGATGGCAAATTTTTTCGCAGACGTAAGATAACTTGTGTAAAAACTAACTTTAAATTTCTAAAAAAAAAAAAAGATATTACCTTCTCAAGGTGAAACTTTGTATGTAAAAATGTTATTTTTCTGTCAAGGGGGCGTTAAATTGTTAGCGCTGTCTACTAACTTTAAATTTTTACCTTCAGCATCTAAGTAATTATTCTCTATATATTGCTTTCAGTATTAATTGCCGAGCAAAAAAGGGTCTGTTTCTTGGTCAGCATAGTTGACATTTAAGGGAATGATTTTTCAAGATGAATGTTTTGTTTTGGCCACTAACGACCAAACAAAATTATTTGTGCGCGTTACTGGGCCCTGACATTTACTAACACTGCATTTACTTGGTAAATTCAGTCACTTTCAAGGAAAACCGGACGCTGGAAGCGGCAACGGTGAAGCTTGGCCCCAACCGGTCAACTGCAGCTTACCCCCGGGGCAAGTTTTAGCTATGTGTTAATAGCTGTAATTACACGTACTCGCGGCTGTGGTAGTGTCCGTCGAAGCCTGACAGTTGTTTAAATTGTAAGAGACTCTTAACGACATTTGGTCCAGATCTGGGGGCTCGAGAGAGAAAGTACCGAGTTCAGAACGAGAGTTTCCACGGAGTCCCGAGGCGGTGGATCACGAGAAAAGAACTCTGAAGCGATCAGATTAATTACATTCCGTAAGGGCGGAAACTAAGGTCGTTGAATGACTGTGAGGCCATGCTCCTATCGGAGTTCCGAGCGATCCTGTGCTTCGCCTGTCAATAATCGTTGAAATGAGAAAACGAATCTATCATATACTATCGCGTAATGAACTATTAACCGGCCACGATTTGTGAGACATTCAGGAAGCACTGCTCTTATAAAAGCTCGATCATTATGAGCGTTTTACACTAGCATGCTAGACTTGCTGTGAAAATGAGTCGTATTTCACGTAGACAACTGCTCTTTCACTTATTCTTTATACTTGATTTGCACGAGTTATATATTTTTAGAAACAGGGCTGATTTATCGTCAACGAACAAAAAAAAAAAAAAAAAAAAAAAAAAAAAAAAAAAAAATTGGTCGGAACTGAGGTTCTAGTGGGGATTAATTTTATTGATAAGCCAGAACTATTTGGTTTGATGCTCCTTTAAATTATTAATGCTGAAGACTAACTTGTCAATTCAAACGGTCCCGAAATGTTCCGAGACTTGAGCGTAACTCTCCCTCTGCTGCATTTTCGGATTAGTTGTTCAAACTATCCTCGGTGTCGATATTGTTTGCGAGCCATTCCTTCCTTTCGATTGGTACTTTCACCTCCTAACTTGGAACTACAAATTTTGGCACCGAGCCAAAAATAAGCATTGTTGAATAATACCTTATTCCCCTTCCTGAAAGCTTACCTCGAGATGTCTGCCGGAATTTTCACATTCCTTTGTTTCAGCAGAACCGCGTAAGGTCAAGTCCTTCGATTTCACCTTGTCGAAATCTTAGAGCTCGTTCCTTGTCCGAGACCTTAAGGGACGACTTTAGAACCGGCCGGGTAAATTTTCCCTTTCTTGGTTCATTGGGTTCGAATCGTTTGCTTGGAAACCAGTTTCGTTTCGGTCTCTTAAATAAACATCGCTCGAGCCTTTTTCTCAGTCGCTCGAATCTGAATCCAGTCTTACAGTTCGTTTGCCATTTCCTAGAGTCAGTTCAAGTTGTTTACCCTCCGTTCTATGTGAAGAATCGCTTCTGCCAGACTGTTTACCAATGACCAAACGGAATAACTGTCCAAAGGAAGAACTAAGAGGCAGCGCTCTTCGGCAGCACTGCAATGGAGCCGTGACTATAACACACGCGTATCTCCATCCGTTGCCGCGGCAACATTTAGTCATGGTTGCCATGCCACAGTATACGGTCTCGATATCGTCGGTCGGTATAATGAAGTGATAAGATTCTTATGATCCGCCTATGATTATAAGCTAAATTAAGTAAACAATTATTGAATTTATACATACTGTAAAATCTATAAGCAGATATTAGTTTGCCTTAGTCTATTTGCTCAACGCATAATGAGAGACAAGCTGAGTAGCATACATGCGATTGGAGCAATGAACTTGCTGCAGGGTAAGGTGCATGCTGCATTGCACGAGAATGCATATTTTACAGCCGTGCATTAAGCTTGCGTTCCCTTTCCTTTCACTGACTAACGCCTTATAAAGTTAGCTGTAATATTGTTCGAAAAATTCCGACTTAATTATAAGCGTACGCAGGTCGTTTTGCTGGGAGGGGGGGGGGGGGCGCTGGCCCTTCTATTACGGGAGGTGTTTGGGGATGTAAAGGGCCAAGAGGGGGGAACATTTTTGAAATTTTGAGTCTATTTGGACACATTTTGAGGCTTGCATGATGAAAATTTTAGAAGACACTAACTGAATGAACACAGTGTTTTCATTTAAGAGGTGAGGCAGGCTACCTCACCAAAAATCGATTGTTTTTCACGCATGTAAATGGATGAAAAAACTGTGTTGCCATCTTTCAAAAATCGCCACTGGACCTCCGCAACTTGCTTCCATAAATTTATGTTGTAAAACCCTCTCAAAATTTGAATAAGCTGCAAAATAATTTCAATGCGGACCCGATTTGGCGTCGAGCTTTTGTCGACTGCGCATGCGCAGCGAGTCGCGAGCCTCAGGTCGCAGGTCGATCGGATATCCTTCTGCTTGGCCTGAGTCCAAAACTTCTGAAGTTCATGGTCTACACGTACCAACTCTATGACCGCAAGAATCTTGCTTCGCAACCATCCGCGCTAATGAATTCCGCAATGCCTCTCATTCTTTCACCTAGCCCATTTCCTACCTCCCCCTCCTTTCGGCTCTCCGGTAGACAGCCCAGCGTTCCGCATCTTATGTGCATTGTGCATGGATCCAGAGGTTCATTGTAGACGCCAAGCACAGAGAGTAAACCTCCATCAATGACACGAACGAAGCTAACCAACATACATAATATTACTGCTACCATTACATTGCAAAATGTGTCCTCTATCTCATTCCTATATTCTTGCGGTAGAGAACTACCACAACTTGTCGTTTTCGAGACAAAATAACTTCCATTTGCAAATCATATAATTATTAGGAAACTTTAAAAATTTCTGACTGAAATTTCCACCAAATTTTCCTTTGATTAACTAGTAAAAGCAACAACATTTTCGATAGATATCGCGTAGTCGTATTCTTGTTAGAAAAAAACTCAAGTTGTTCGATGCAATCTGGCAACTATGGAATGAAATTGCATTAGTCTGGACAAGAAAAATGACGAATTCTGTCGAAAAAATGACTTCAAATTATTTCTCTCTCACTAAGGGTGAGAATTTGAAGTAGGCTTAGAAGTCACTTTTTAAGTGCAACTATTAAAGCCACACGTAAGTGCGCCCCTATTCAGCGCTATAATTCGAGTAAAATATTAATGGTTAATAATTGAAAGGGAACTCCTTTAATTTATAATAATTTGAGTAATTTTTAGAGGACGGTTGGATAACTATTGACTATTTTTGCAAACTATTGAGGCTTAGTTAAACGAAATTTTCTACTCGAACTTTACCAAGTCCCATTTCTCGAACATTCATTTTTGGGTTTACATGATCCCTTTGATAATATGACAAAATAACTGAAACCTTTTTCTTATTAACCTCACTGTAGACTTGAGCCAGAGAGATTGAGAAATATGAAACAGATACCCTTTATTATGGTTGCCGCAAAAATCAATTTGAAATGCATTTATAGGTACGGTCACCCGTGCAAAGTCGGTTGAAACACAATCTGCAGCCATATAATGGCCTCTCCGGTACGTTTTTTTCGTCTAACTGTGGCATTGATACAGGATTAGAATCCAGGATCCAGTCATCTCAATTTTCTTTATCTTACGAAATACATGTTTCTCTCTAAGCTAAATTCACCTCAAGTCCTTCAGAGGAGCTCAAAGCTCCGCCAATGTCAACCATACTAAGTAACTAGGTCGGTAAAATAATAAAATGTATTATTCAAGTGGAGTAAATAATAACTCACATGCTTATTTTTTCTGGAGCACATGAGGATATCTGAGATAACGCGATGGCTGGCTTGCGTTGTGAGTTAGGGTGCGTCACAAATAATGTTTGCATAGCGAGATGAGTCCCGGAGGATGACCTAAAAATAGGAGTTCAGGATAAGCAACGAGCTCACTTCGCGGTGGGACTTCACTCCCGAAATAATTTCGTCGAAATATCATGGAGGAAGAGGTCATGACCTGTCGTCTATACTTTTTTCATCGTGTACGTTCTGGCAAAAAAGGGTCTGGCCTGCTCATTGGCAATTTGTAGACAGCAATCCTGCATTAAGGAGAGATCTTGTATTGAACACGTGTTCAAATTACGCTTTGGCATTTCATAAGTCAGATAGTGCTTTTTGAGCATTCTTTTAATCTCCTACTTAAAGCCACTTAGCCACTCTTTTACTTAAAGAAAAACAAAAAACTCTGCGAGATATAGTTGAGATGTTGCACTTTTGTGCATTTTTTGTAGGAAACCGAACAAATTCAGGTGTTAATTAAAGGAAAAAGGACCTTGGTTCATAAAAATTCATAATTGAATTATTGATGCCAGAGTATGGAGGCGTATTCTATTAACGTTTTGAGACGAAAAACGCCCAAAAATACCACAGCAAACCGGTATTATGTTAGGTTTGTAGTTTGCGTTCCTATTCATGCAGTTCGGAGAAGAAGCCATTTAAAATTCTAATCTAACATCTGTCATGTCATTTCATGTGTATTTAATTATATTATTTCATTGGGACTCAAAATATACATTTAATTTGCCATAATATGGGATGCGATACATCGGAAAACGCGTAGCATACAGATTTAACCTTACTGGAAAAAAGTCTCTTGGATCCTGAGTATAGATTCTTAAAAAAAAAATTGCAAGAAAAAATAGTCTTGATTCAATCGGATTTTTTCTAGAGGCAAAACGAAATCCGCTTTTTAGAGAATTGGCTCTCAATTCCACACTGGAAAAAAAACACATTGGATCTAGAGTCCAGACTCTTAAAAACATCGACAAGAAAAAATACTCTTGATTCGATCAGCTTTAAGCTTAAATCAAGAACGAAGCCTCTTAATTTGAGCGGATTTCCTTTTGATTTAAGCTTAAATCTGATTGAATCATGAGTCCTTTTTCTTGTCGATGTTTTCAGGAGTCTGGACTCTAGATCAAATGTGTTTTTTTTACCAGTGCTCAATTTCTAGGGAGGTTGAAAATAGAGTGAAAGATCTCTTGGCCGCGAACCAAAGATACGTTCTTGCATCGAGCGTCGCGGCGCCGGGGGCGGGGGGTATCGTCCGCGGCGGATGATTTAATGGCGTCAAGGATCGTCACGGGAGGAGCGATGAGTGGCTGAGCGTCGGCGTCGTGGCGTCTCATCAAACCGCTGATCGACTCGGGGAGCTGAATACTAATGAATAGTAACTGTGCTCCACTGCTGCGCATCCACTCAAGATGTCACCTCTCATTGTTTTACCGCTTCGGAGAGCATCCGAGCTTCCGAGTCGCCGCCGCCACGCAACGGAACACCGCATAGCAGCACAGCGTCGCGACGCTGCTGCTATGATAATGGCGAAATAATTCGCTCCCCCCCCCCCCCCCCGGGCCGCGCTGCCATCGGAAACTTCTCCGGAACCGGGACTGTAAGCATCCAAGACTGCGCTTTGGAAGCGCCAGCAAAGAAATTAAATGAATTGCAGCTCTTAATTTTAAAGCCTATTCGCCCGCTTTTTTTTTCTTTTCTTTTTTTATTGGTGACATGACCATTCTGAAGAATATCAAAGGATAGGTCGAATTGAATTGCGTACTCCCCAGAAGAATGCAATGGAGACGTCCCATGAAGAGATGGGGGCAGGACGCCGACCAACAGATTATACGTTGTCGTGTGGTGTTTGGGTGTTGCAGAGCGCCAGAATTCGTCGTACATCCATGTTTCAGGCCTTACAAATTTTCAGGAATCATCAGGTTAATTGGTGAAATTGATAGACAAAGCGATAGCAAAGAAGACATTGGGAGTGCGGAACGGTCCCATTGGTTGAAATGGGTGGTTCTTGTAGACTAATGGTGAACTATCTACAGGGTCTCTCGTGAGTTGCCGTTCGTTAGTCTATGATCTATCTCATTTTACCTCATTTGTCCATTGCTATCACCCACTTCCAACAAGAGGATTCCTCCAAATCCCTTTTGACTTCTTTCTCTATAGCTTAGTCTATCAATTTTAACATTTTGACTTCTTTCTCTATAGCTTTGTCTATCAATTTTAACAATCAGCCCACAGAACCGACGGACATCTAGTACAACAGATCGATTCGTCAATTCCGTGAAAACTTTTCGCCACCACCAGGATTCGAACCCGAGACCTATATTGACCCAGGGTCCTGCAGATCCTCTCAGATTATCCGAAACAACGGATGATCAAAGCAAATGAGTCTTCTATCATTTTACAGTGTTCAGTTCTCGGTATACCAGTCATAATTCATTTTAACAT
This sequence comes from Bemisia tabaci, assembly GCF_918797505.1. Lineage (NCBI taxonomy): Eukaryota > Metazoa > Arthropoda > Insecta > Hemiptera > Aleyrodidae > Bemisia > Bemisia tabaci. The sequence goes on from NC_092798.1 coordinate 22,169,604, forward strand.
TTGTTTTCCGATGTGTTACTTTTCTAATTTTTTCTTTTTTTTCTTTTTTCAGGTAAGTGATTAACACCACTTTCACCAGAGATATACTATTCTTTTGCGCTAGTATGCACTGTAAGTTGACTTTAAATTTCTTGATTGTTACTCTGTCATCTTTTTTTCGCTAGCGGGCTACACCCCCTGACCGCTTCGCAGTCCAACTCCTTGAAACGCTTTGTGCCTCATGCGTTACGCGTTACACGTTTCTCTTGTGATATTATATTTTAGAGTAAGACATGAGCGTCACTTTCAGGTACACCCGATCTCCCTCCTTAATGTTCTCCCTGCATGAAGCTAGTTGATGGCCGGATTCCTGTGTACTTAGTGCACCGCGCCCTTCCTTCATCATCGGCCCGAGGCACGCCCAAAAACTGGGGGGTGACCTTTGCCTCTCTCCCGCTGCTGTATGAACGAACAATTAGATAATTCACGTTAAAAGTAAAAGGAAGACAGCCCGGTTTCCTGTGGGCGCAAGATCATTATCTTTATTGTCTCATTATATTTGTTTGATTTATCGGGAATTGTTTCGTTTACTGAGTTACTTCTCTCGAGGGATTGGTTTGTCGGTTCATTGCATGTTCCCTGCACCTCGGAGCCGCTTTTTGCTCGCCGGTGCTCGTGGAAGTTTCCGGCGCGAGGAGGTTAGTTTTGCCTTAAAACCGGTTTCCGACGATTTACAATATCCTTTAGTTCTTTCTTTTCCTGCATTAAAATAGCCCCGACCCTTTGGAGTCAATTTATTTTGAACGTCTGATCGCCGGAAAATAATGATATCCACCATGATGCAAATTTAGTTTGATCTAATTTTGTAAAAACGAGAAATGTGCATAAGGTGTTGCTAAATTTTCACTTCTCATTTATTTTCAAGGAGTCCATTCTAATTCTTCCTTAGATTTTTTCATGCAAAAATATCTTAAGTAGCTAAAAAAGGTGATTTCTCCATGTAAGCTTTAAAATGTGGGTTCTCGGTTTTGCCTACCATTAAAATAAAAAACTCCGTGACTTGGCTCAAAATTTCACATCCCCTCTTCCCAATAATTGAATTTCCTATTACAAAGATATATATGATTGCATCTCGCACGGGTGCTATACGCCCGGAACTTTCAGCCTCTCAGCCTGGAACGCGGATGATGTTTGTCTATAAAGCCGGTAAGTACGGCTTCCGCGGCCATGCAGAGTTTTTTTTTTTTTTGCAGTGTGAGTTTTTTTTTTTTCTTCAAAAATGACATTTTGTGGGAACATTTTTGAATCATAGTGGAGACCCAGACCCCTTGGAACCCCCCCCCCCCCCTCCTCGCTACTGTCCTTCTTAGAACGCCGGCCCATCCCTGGTAAAAATTGGCGATAAGAGCTGCGTTTCAAAATACCATAGGAATTCTAATAGCCGACTAAAAAATCATATAGCTGGCTGTAGAATGCGGAGAAAATCATACGGCCGGGCTATACGATGCGATAAAAAATGATGCAGCCGGGCTATAGTTCATATTGCCGGGATTTACACTTTATCGCCTAGCTGTTGCTTTTTCGCCATCGATTATAAAAGGCTATAAGAAATTGTGTAGAAATTCGTGTGCTTTGGAAATCATTAAGTTCGGTACGGAACCACCTTAATATTTACAAAACACTCATTATATTTTCCTTTAATACATTTTTTTTTTTCATCAATTAAAATGAGAAGAATCCATACAGGATGTGCAAACATTTCAAAATCATGAGTTGGCTGACTCCGCCAGATTAAATATTAGAGCCTAACACAAAGCGGAGCGGCGACGCACTGGCGCCTACAAACCTAACAGGGATACTTCACGCATTGCGCAACGCGTGAAGTATCCCTGTTAGGTTTGTAGGCGCCAATGCGTGTTTCGCGCTCTCTGCCCGCCTGCCACGGCGCTTGAAGCAACTATTTCACACCAGAGGTATTGCACAGTATCATACGAAACTGAAGGCGCTCTAATATATTAGTAATGGCAGGCATCCATCAAAAGTACGCTTTCCTCGCAAAATAAATCAAGATACTACTGCCCAAAAAGAGAGCAGTATTCCAAAAAATCACTAAGTCCTGGCATCCGTAATTAGTAACGTTTAGCATACACTTTATCGCCTGACTGTTGCTTAATCGCCATCAGCTATAAAAGGCTATGAGAAATTGTGTAGCCGGCTATAGAAGCTATTGCAAATCTTACAGCCGGCTATAGGTCTATGGTATTTTGGAACACAGATTCTACTGCCAATTTTTACCAGGGATATTTCGTCTTCATCCAGAAAATGTGCTATGATACATGTTATTCGAAGCCCCGTGCCGGAGAGCGCCTCTGGAATGAGCCCTGGATCTATTAGGAGGCTAAGTTCGTACGGGAGCGGGTCCCAGCGGGCGGACGGGAGGCGGGCGTGATGGAGGTGGATCGTGTGGAGTGGATTTAGTGGGCGAATCAATGTCGTATGCCGTAAGTGACTGCGCGAGGAGAATCCTAATAAACGAGGAAACGGCTATGGGATCCGTGTAACACTGTAAAGTAACAGTTCTCCGCCGCTATCACATGCATCTTGTGTCGGTTGCGGGTATGTTGCGTCCGAGAGGTTCGTCACACGGAGCTTCTGCCACTGCCGAGTGCGAGTGCCCCGTTGGCTCTTGATTCGCATTTCGAGAGCCACTAACTGTCTATTGTCTTTCGGATGCCTCGCGGAGTCGCCAAATCTTGCCGTTTCGTCAAAAGTGACAGGTTACACTGAGAAAGAAAAAGAAAATTCAAAGCTGCCTCCAGCTAGAAAAATGGGTCACACTGGGAAAAAAAACACATTGGAACTAGAGTCCAGACTCTTAAAAACATCGACAAGAAAAAGTACTCTTGATTCAATCAGAATCTAGCTTAAATCAAGAAACAAGCCTCTTAATTTAAGCGGATTTTGTTTTGATTCAAGCAAAAATCCGATTGAATCAAGAGTATTTTTTCTTGTCAATGTTTTCAAGAGTCTGGACTCTAGATCCAATGTGTTTTTTTTTTCCAGTGCAGTTGCACCATAGGTGAATCCAGACACTTCGAACGGAAGGGGCGAAAAGGGTAGGGGGTCCGGGAGTCTTCTTTCAGGAAATGTTCAAAATTTTAAAGCATTTTAATAGGAAGTTTGAGTCAATCTTGTCATGAATAGTTACCAAATGAAAGTACTCATGCAGAAAGGAACTATGTTGCAGGCAATCCCTACGCGCACAGTTCCTTCTAACATAAATACGTCTAAATAGAGACGTCATTCCTTATTTCCTCCTTTCCTCTTTCACACCATCCCTCTTTCCTCCTCTCTCTCTTCCGTGCGCCCCCTTCTCGGATCCGCCAATGAGTTGCGATGGTTATGGAATCGTGTTTTGATGGTTTAAGCTTATGCATTGCCAATAAATGATAAGATCTGCTCAAACAAAGTCATACCCATCTGCAAAGTTTCTACATCCAGCATAGGCGGGTCCAAGGCGGGGCGTTACAGACGTGCAAGAAACCCCCCCCCCCCCCCCCCGCCGTTTTTCCGAAAAAAGAAGGAAGGAAGGAAGGAAGCTTATATTTGGTAATTATTCATGACGAAATTGACTCAAAATGCATATCGGATGCTTTAAAATTTCGGAAATTTTCTGAGAGAAGCCCCGCGGAACCCCCTTCCACCCCTCCACCCGTTCCAAATATCTGGATCCGCCTATACTTAGCTACTGACGGAGATATCGCTCACTGAAAACTCGGTGAATAACGTTAGCCACCGCAATGGTGCTTATACCATGGTTTCTTCCACCTTTGTTTCATCCGTGTTTTCCGTCCATTATTTGGGAGTTTCTTAATTTTTCGAAGCAACACTAAGTCCCCTTAAAAGAGCACACATATTTCAAGTCATACATGGTCATAATACATGGTCCCTATAAGGACACCGCTGGAGTACTTGCAGGTTTTCATCTTTCCTCCTCTTCCTGCCGCACGAAGTGTCACTAAATGAGAACTCCATCAATCTAGATCGTCAGGCCTATGATTTATTATCTTTTATTTCGCGCAAGACCACCGCGTACCCCACACTTTTTTCAGCTCAGTTTTCTTTTCTGAGCCGTCTGGTGGAACCGTCCGCCAGAATCCAGAAAAGGACTCTTGCCACGTCTGGTAAGGACTCGGTTATTTAGGGCAGTGGTTCGTGTGGTCCATGTTGCCGCACAACATGAAAAACATCAAACCGTCATACTTGTTTTCGTTTTCTCAGAGACGTCAAAAGCAATTGCCAAACTGTGCTGAATTTCACACTTTTGATCGAAGTTTTTGCTGTTATATTTACTTTTTTCTACAGAGGCTTGACAACAGACCGTGCTGGCAAATAAACGCGAGCGCGGTGGGTAAATGGACGTATTTCTGCCCTACGGAACTTTGTGCATTATAACGTGAGCCCTGTTATACATATATTCTTATGGGTCTCAGGGCTCATGTCTCAATGCACATAGTTCCGTTTAGCAGAAATACGTCCAATGTTGATTGAAAAGCGATTCAACGCGTTGAAAGTTGATTGACAGGCATAACCAGCCATTGATTTGGGAGCTTGCCGGTTTCCAGCGCGATGAGAAGAAGTGAATAAGCACTGCATAACTAAGTAACAGTTTGGTTTCGATCCATCAGCACCGTCTGATGGAAGTTCAATGCATCGGCTGATTATGTATCAACTGTGCCACACGCATCACCAAATCAGGATGCCCTAGAATAAACACTTAACGCATTGAAAATTGCTTATTTTGTAACTTACCTTACGTGATAAGTTATTTCTCCGCGACCGGGAAAGTAAGCACAAATAACAAGTGCATGAAGGAGTGGGAGACAGTTAAAAGCACCAAAAATTCCTTCGACTTCAATATTTTTCAAAAAATTTTGATTTTGCATGGGTGTCTTCAAGAAAAACCGCCCTTTTCACGGCAATATATATTTGAACTTCAGTGTTCGAAAATTTAAGGAATACTTTAAATTTATGGGTTGTCTATTCACATTCGAAAAAAAAAATATTTTGGTCATACATGATCCTACGAAAAATTGATAAAAATGCATTACAATGCCTCTCCAAATACTTTTTCTCTCGTTCACATTTCACAATTTTCTGGCGGCAAATTTGCTCTCACGTGATTGCACTTCGTTATTTTTTGCAAAGTCTGTCGAGATAAAATGTTCCTGCGACTTGGCAATCAAAATACGCGATGCACAAAAATTTTTGCACGAAGCTCGTTCCGTTACATATGCTACCCGAGACACGTTACGCGTTACGTGACGCACATCGCCTTACGTTTTCGTCAATTCGCGACTTTCACAAGACCCCAGTTCATTTCAAAAGAGTAATCCATCGACTCAAAACCATGAGTATAAAGTGAGGTGTTGTACAAAGGACGGAGACGTCTTCTTGCCACTATGGAAACTCATTAGAATAGTTTATTAACGAGAATAACCTTATCGTAATGCACTTTTGTTTGTTGATATGATGAAATGAATCTCATTGCTATAAAGAAACTATCAATTTCCTTTTTTTAAATATAATTTGCGTGATAAAACCCCTCCTTGATGCAACAAATAATATCCTCCTCAGCGCAACCAGAGATGTCTGTTACAGTTGTCATGAATCCAATTTTTCCCAGTGTAAGATTCAACCATACTGAACGACACCAATAAAAGTATTTGTGCTCTCGTGTTACATTTGGTTAAAATAGGAAGTGAAAAACTAACAGAACTAACCCAAATTTTTTGTTGATTTTAGTACAGTTTTCGGTGAATTTAGCGTAAAAAACAAGGGACGGACTGGAAATCCCAGAGTCAACCAAAGGCTTGAGTAATTTTGTGTTTCCTGTCCCGTATTGACCAAACTTTAGTGTTGAGTTCTCTCTCCGTGCAGCAATGCAAAATCCAACACAATTAACGTAAATTCAGAGAAAAATACGAGAGGAAGAGAAAAAACGCATTATAAATATTGTTTTCAAAGAGAAGAATGCATCTCATTGCAGGATACTCTCTGGCTTAAATAGGAAGCCGAGGCATCCCTTCCAGATTCCAGCGGGCTGATTGTTGAAATTGATAGACAAAGAAGACACAAATGATATAGAGGGATTCTATGGGTGTAAGCGGCTGGTTGCAATGGACAAAGGAGATAGCTAGTACACTAAGTAAAGGCAACCCACGAGGAACCCGATAGTTAGTCCATTATTTTCTCCCCTCGTCTATACGAACCACCCATTTCAACCGATAGGATAGCTCCATACTCCCTATGTCTTCTGTGTCTATCGCTTTGTCCATCAATTCCAACAATCAGCCCGCAGGGCTACTTTATCGCTCGCATTCTCCACGCACTGGATCGCGTCTGGATACTGTAATCCCTTAAAATGTTGGAAGCTGGAGGCATGGTAACTGTGCTTTGAGCGTGCGTCGCATGGAGCCTGCCAAAGAGCCGTCAACACTCGACGGTAGAAAAGTCAGCAAGTTGACCATCGGCCCGTATGCCTCGCCGCGTGTTGCCACGACCGGCCGGCCGCCCGGCGTCCGGTCTGGTCTGGTGCCCATGCAGCGTCCCGTTTATGGACCTCGTAAACTGGTCGCAGCCGCCGTTTATTTCTCCTCCCAGTGCACCGCATAATGCTTTGATATGGAAGGAGATCTGTTTTATATTATCGTCCCCCATCGGAGCACTCCAGGTCCCCCTAGATTTTGTTTCAGCCGCTTTCATTCGGATTTTGAAAATGTGTTGTGTTTAGTCTCACGCTGAGAAAAATTAAATGCTAAGATAGCGTCTCGGACCCAAATTTTGTCGACCAGTTTACACACGGCTGAAAGTTGTGATATCTCAATATTTTCAAAAACTGCACTGATGCGCCTTGTCCTACAAGCCCCTCAATTTTTATGAATGAATTTATCATATACATTGCGGTGACAAAAAAACCCATTTTCACAGGTTTTCTCCAAGTAAAAAACCTCTATAGTACTGGTTTTAAGAAGCGCAGAAAGCATTTACCTAATCGTATGTCAAATCTTAAAAGCAGATTGGGTAACAAAGAGGATTTGTTCAAGCTCAGAATTAGTATTTTCCGTATTAGGCTGTTAATTGAGTCTCAATGATTGTTTTATCCCTTGTTTTGCAGCCTGTATTCAAAGGACGAGGTAAGGGCATACTTTATCCTGCTCCCATGCCCAGTTTTTGAGCCTCAGTCGTCGTATAACGTATTTGCACACCTACTGAAATCGATCGCAAATCTAAGCAGAGATGACCATCAACTCTTAGTCAATTGGTTCAAAATGTGAGTCATACATACGTACATACTGGAAGTCTATCCTGCGTTGCTAAGGAAAAACGCCGTATGCACATAACTGCACATTCAAATGTTGCCAAATTCAATCTCAAAAAAAAATTATTTTTTAGAAAAGTTATGAATATTTTTACAAAAATGTTTAGACACTTAGATCAAGTTACGAACAAAATTCTCTGAGATATTGGGTGAAAGTGGTTGAAAAATTTTACCGAAAATGTGTGATCGGTCGACAGAAATTGAATGGCAACGTCTGAAAGTTCTTACAGCGTTCTTCCTTAGCGCGACGCAGTATCCTCTCCTCTGAAATGTTATTTCTGACTTATTAGCGATACGGAAAGACTGGCTTTCCTTTCATTGCTAATTTCAGGGATGACCGCATATTACCAATTATTTTTTAATAGGCACCCACGAAGTCGTGTTCAGGCGTTCATTCGACACGAGGATAAATTATTCAAAGAACAGAAATGCGCAGGTGGACACGAGATCCTATTTTGCGTCGAATTTCGGTGACAAATATTTATTCACCCGTTTTAAATATATGGTACGAGGGACATTAAAAGGTCAAAACTTTTATGAGTAGATCGATATTCGTCCCTGCCCACGCGATAATTGTTTCGAATAGATTAAACAACTCACCCATTTAAACACACTTTCGATGTAATGCATTTCTTTCTAAGTATGATGGGAATGCTTGAATCTTTTTCAAATATATCGCTCACGCTATGGTTCTTCACAATAACTGATAAAGGTAAAAAGAATAAATTGGTTCTTAGCATAAAATATCAACCAAGGAGGTGCTTATTTTCACATAAAAAGTTTTATTTCATAAAAAAGCAACGAATCAAACACTATTTACAAACTAGGAATTTTATCAGTCCACGTGCTGCTCAAAGAAATGAGATTATTGGAATATTAATAATACTTGCAGAAAACTAAGCATCCCCTCTAGATGCGTGTACATATTGACATTTTAATAAAACATGAAAAATCTACGGACTTTAATCCACTCTTCAGCCCCAGTTGTGATATGGTTTGGTGACAGGTTTTTATATCGATGAAAAATTAAGTTCTATGATGAACTACGAGACTTTCTCAACGCAGGGTAGTTCTGAACTGTTGACGGTCCTACGAGGCAAGGTCAATCCTCCTACAGACTGAAAGTTTGAGTGGCAACATTGCAACATTGCACAATGTTATGACAAAGATCCGAATTTAACTTCGATGTGGCGCTGAAATAAAGGAACTTTACCCTTCTACAACGGTTCAGTAGGATTAATTCCTGACTTAACACTTTTTTAACAGAAAATTATAACATATTTGACATGTATCAAATTTCTCAATCGTCTTTTGTCCGTAATGCTGAATAAAATATTAAAAAAAAAACAAACTTTCTCGGCCTCTAGGCTTAAGAGCATTACAAAGACGCTCAATGTTAAATAAATAGGACATCGTTCTGACAGGAATAATTAAAAGTCCCTGATTTTAAAGTTATGACCTTAGTTTTTTCACATCAACGTAAGGAAATTACGAGTATATTGCTAAACCTCACTCAAAAATGGAAAAAGGTATTAACCCAAAGGGGGCGGGGCGGTTTTTACATCGTTCAACAAGACTGCAGTGTGTTTTAAATGGATCAGGAAGTTTTTAAAAGTACACAACATTTTTAAAAACCAGTTTAGCAACAGTTTAAAAAGTGTTTTTAATAGTGACTCAAACTTTAAAACCCAGAATAGCTCGGTCGAATAATTGGACTGCTTTTTGCAATTTGGAACTATATATGTAAATTCTGGCTCTTCTGGAAAAACACTTATGTGCATAGGGAAACTAATGGCAAATACGTTGTTTTCAAACCGGGCTAGAGTTTATAGTTCCAAATTGCAAAATGTAGTCCAATTTGAGGTGTCTCTAAAGCACTTTCTAGAAACATTCAATTGCCAATCGATCGATTGGACTGCACTCTGCAATGAGGAACTGCAATTTCTGGCTCATCCGTAAAAACACTCATGTACATAGGGAACTAGTGCTACTTGCGTTGTTTCTAAGCCGAGCCATAAATCGAAGTTCCGAATTGCAAAATGTTTTCCAATTAATTTCCCCAAAGGAACATCACGGAGTAGCTCATCGGTTATTTGAACATAAGAAATTCGATTAGCAATCATCAATCGACTACTGATTTGTTAACGAGAGTTAACGAGAGATGTTGTTAACGAGCCCTGCAGTATTTTAAATGAGCACTCACTGGAAGAAAAACTCTTGGATCTAGAGTCCAGACTCTTAAAAACATCGACAAGAAAAAATACCCTTGATTCAATCGGATTTTTGCTTTTATCAAGAACCAAGCCTCTTAATTTGAGAGGATTTCCTTTTCATTTAAGCTTAAATCTGATTGAATCAAGAGTATTTTTTCTTGTCAATGTTTTCAAGAGTCTGGACTTTAGATCCAATTTGTTTTTTTTTTTTCCAGTGTAAGTCTGGACTCTAAATTCAAGAGACTTTTTTTTCCAGCGTTTCCTTACTTAAAGTCGAATATCTTCTCACCCCAGTTTTTCTCTTTAGATTCAAATTTGATCAGCAAGCAATTACTGACTCCATTAAACCCCCTATTTTATCCTGTAGGTTCTTATTCACTAAGATTACAGGTTCATAATGATCATGACCCCGATCATATTCGTCCATACCCGCACATCTAGAGAAAGGTTCCGTCTCTCTTAAGCCCCAATCCTCATTTTCAGCGTAAATTGTGTACGGCTCATGGGCTTGCCTCGCTTCCTGCACCGACGCAGGCGCAGTTAACCCAGTCTTCGTGGCAGACTGAAACCCATGCACCGCGACAACCTGATCCTTCAACTCGGAGACAGGTCCATCAGATAGAATCAATTTTTGACTTACGCTGTTTTGCTGACTTTGCTGAGGTCCTGGACCGGCGAAAACTGGTTGGAGTTGCTGTTTTTGCTCAACTGGAAAATACAACCATACCGGAACACCGTAGAATTCTTGCCCTGAAGAGAAAAGACGTCCGTACTGATTGAATTCATTCGACGCAGGGTTGAGGGGCTGGAAAGTTGATGATGGTGCGAATGGATACGGTCCACCACGCACTATTGGTCGGAGTTTTGATGCGTAGTCTTCGAAGTCATCTTGTGTGGAAGGTTTTGAGATCTGCTGCTGCCCTTGCACTGCTGTCGGTTTTGCGATTTGAGGTTCGTTTTGTCCATTGGGCTTAGGATCTTGAATGGGGCCTGGCACAGGTGGTGGTAAACCATAAGCAGGTATAGTTAAAGGCGGTTGAAGCACATACTGACAAATTAGTGTTGGCCGCAACTCCAAACCTGCATGTTGATCTGGGTAACTAGGAACAGCCTGAGATCCATACGGCGATGGTGTCAATGGTGCGTAGTGTAGGAACCCATTTTGCGGTATTGGTCGAGGTCGTACAGGTTTGACTAGGGGGCTTGGGAGAGGGTACTGATCGTATCCATTGGGAACTGGTTTCGATGGCTGAGATTCACTCTGAACGGGACTCACAGGGCTTGGAGATTGAGATGAACCTTGGTCTTCGAAAATAGGTTTCGAAGGTTGAGGTTTTGAATAAACTGGCTCACTTTGCGATGCGCTGGCTGAGGATCCTGAAGTGAAAATTTCAGTATTGGGATAAATTGCGCTGGGAATATACTGTTGAATGTTATTTGCGTTGATTGGGTTAATTGGTATTGATGGAGGAGGTGGAAAACGCACTGGACCCTGGAAGGGTTTAACGGGTTGGTAATTCTGCTGCGCTGTTTGGTACCAGTAAGGATTAAACTGATTTGACTGCCAGGAGGTTGGTGGGTTGGGAGACTGGGGCAGTTTTGATGCTACCGGTGTAGGTTGAGCTTGTGAATTACTTTGTTGTTGTATGCCTCCATCTTGTCTTGAGTAGTAATAATTTCTCCCACTGTGCGACTGCGATACAAAAACATCTGAACCTTTTTCCTCGTCCAATGGGACTGGTTCGAATTCGATTGCCCTGTAATGACGCGTGACTGGGTCATCTAGTGCTGAAAATACTTCAGTTTGACAAGCACGGGCTCCTTGCCGCTTTGCCCGAATGACGTCACTTAGAGGAAACTCATACTCAAGTCCATTCAATGTTGAGTCAGCGGAATCTTCGACTATACTTCCAGGGAACGTTTCACCTGTACCCGCGCGAATTAAACTTGCGAAAAATATCACAAAATGCAACATTATTGGAAGTAGAGAGAAACTACTGAAAAGACAATGGTTAAAAACACTTTTTTAAGATGCGAGTCTACGCCGTGATCATTCGAACAGTAAATCCAGCAGCGATTTAACGATCACGCAGGTATATTTCGCGCACAAAAAATTGGCCTCAAAACCGAGTTCAACACTCCCGGTCACACCGCTAAGATTGAGTTCGAAATCAGCTCGAATCAAGTGTCATCCCGAAATCAAAACTCAAATTTTCTTCCGCGAAATATACACTATTGTCACCGGTAAGACATAACAAAATTGTCACCCGATTTGAGGACGCCGTGTGCTCATTCATTCGATCCGCTACGACGTTAGTGACACCCGGAGCATGAGCCGAAGGTGTCCGTTTCAGGTGCCGTTGTTTTGAGGCGGAAGATTGTTGTGCAATCACAGGCCATCGCTCTGAAATTGTGTTTTGAGAAGCTGAGGTATCACCTGCTCTCGGGGAAGTTACAATTTTCGTGTTGGTTTCCCTTAACGTCCGCTGTCCGAGTCTGGTTCGAGGGTTAGTTTTCCAAAGGAGGAATAGATAAAGGCCCCCGCGCCCCTCACTGGAAAAAAACACATTGGATCTAGAGTCCAGACTCTTGAAAACATCGGCAAAAAAAAAGTACTCTTGATTCAATCAGAATCTAGCTTAAATCAAGAACCAAGCCTCTTAATTTAAGCGGATTTTGTTTTGATTCAAGCAAAAATCCGATTGAATCTAGAGTATTTTTTCTTGTCAATATTTTCAAGAGTCTGGACTCTAGAGCCAATGTGTTTTTTTTTTTTTTTTTTTTTTTTTTTTTTTTCAGTACTCTTCCCTATGGCGGATCAAGAATGACATAATCCTCCTAGCATGATTTTAATAATTTTGTATCTCTTTCCTTGTTTTGTCTCTACTTTCTGCACATGGTCCACGAACTCGGTTTGTTCAGATAATGCACTGCTTTCCACAGAAAAAAAGGATGATGCTGACGACAGAACCTTCTGTTCACAGGGCTCCTGCAGTTTCTTGGTTACACTTACAGAATTTTTCTGTTGTGAGAACAGAACTTCAGTCGTGGGAATACTGTACTCTGTCCTCATAACGGAAGCCTCTGTGACTTTTACAAAAGAAGTGCAGGAGCCCTGTGAACAAAACTATTTTTTCAGTGTCATGCGTAGAACTTATTATTTTTTTTCAATATAGTAGAATTTTTTTTTTTTTTTAAATTCAATATACATATCGACGGTGTAAGTCGGCAATCTCATAACTTGGTTTGCAACGTCGCAGACTTCCTGTCATACTTCATTTTTTAAACGGAAAACTACTCAACGGCAATTCTTCAAAACTTCCTTGATTTTTCTTCTCTGTGCGAAGAAGATCCTGCAAAAACTTTAAGGAATGATGCTAATTTTCTCTCCTTTAAAAAAATTACATAGAGACGGAGATTTTCAGACACCGCAAGAGAGATATGTGATAGCGGACTTCCGCCGTCAATATTGCAATTATGTTGATAACTTATTGCAATTATTTCAAGTATACTAAAAAATACTATATACCCTGCCGTTCTGTATATAATAGAGACAAGTAAGTAGCAGTTCACCTTTATTTTCTCCATTTTGGGGAGGAGGGGTAGGTGAAAGCTTAGGCAGAAAGCCTGACTTCGATAATTACGTATGTAAAAAGAAAACAGTCCACTGAAAAATGGGTCTCACAGTCTACAAAAACTAAGTTTGAATTATAAATATACCGGACTTAATCAGAAGAATGTTTTAAGAACATTTTGGGACAAAAATTCCAAGGAATGTTGAACCACATTAATCCGTTAACTTCTGGCCCAAATATCTTAAGTGTCATTTGCCCTTAGGCACAATTTTGCCGTACATGTCATTATTGTTCCAAGTTTTCTTTACGACTTTTGCACATACTTTCATGAAAATTTCAAAGATCCATTTTGATGGCAAAAGAAATGTGACGTGAAATGTGCAATTAATTTTGTTGATTCATTTTCCGTAAACAACTGAACAATTTTGAGAAGTCTGGCTACGTAGTGCCTGGGCGCAAATGACATTCGTAATACTTTGACCAATGGTGACGAATTTAGAAGGATTACAGTTTGCAGCTCAAAAACTTGATTATGAGGAAAAGAAATGTGAAGTTTTGATCTGTCATGGTTTCAGGTAGGTCTGTTTGATCAAATGGCCTGTAATGACACAAAAAAATTAACCTCTCGCAATTAATTTTTTGGACTAGTGCGCGGATTTTTTTTCTGAAATCTTAAAATCGGATTTTCAACCCAATTAAAAAAATTGCCGTGCTAAAAAATACAGCACCTCCGTAGACAAAGGTCCTTTTCTTCATGGATGGTCACACCTTGATGGCTAAAGTCGAAAAATGTACATTTCTGATAGAAATCATTGCAAACCTTCAGTAATAGTATTATTCTGTCAGAGGGGCTCTATCTGACGGCATCTCTTGAAATTGTCCATGTATTTTTTTTCCGGATGAAAAAGTAATTAGAGAACTTTTTTTTTCTTTTAAAAAATGAAATATGTTCGGAAATTTCTAAGCGTTCATAAAGAGATACGTATTTGTTGACTTTGAAAACCTATGTGCACCGTGTTTTGCCTCACTGTCAAAGTAGTCTGAAGAATTTTTACCTAAAATGGCCGGAGATTAGGCATAATTTCTATCACAAAAATTGGACTTAAATTAGGAAAACATTTTCACTGAGAAATGCATCGATAGCCAAAGGACAAAACCACGTATCTCCGTTGGAGACATCCTGTGATACATTATTATTGCTTTAGAAAACAAGTCTGCATAGATTCTTGAATACTATCACGATTTCCCTACTCTGTTAGCAGAATTTTCTTTAAAGTTTTCCAACGATGAAGTTGGCTTATCTCTCTATGGAGAAAATAAAATAGGAACTGGGATTTTAAAAAACCACAATGGAGATACTTGTTTTTGCACTTTGGCTTTTGTTAAGGTATTATGGTTCTTTTACGTATAAGGCCACCCTCTACAATCTTAAAAAAAAAACCGATGGCGCTTACTATATTTTGAATTTTTACGCTCCCGCTACTTCAAGCAAAGGGGAGAAGTCTTTTCTACCCTATAGTGTTTCTCATTCCGTCAAAACTTAGGTAAAACATACTTTGAAAGTCACTACTTATCATACTCTATAATGTAAAATCATAAGAGTAATGCGTGATTCATAACACATGAGGCGCGGGGCGCTCCCGGGGGTTGGACCGCGCAGCGGTCAGGGAACGTAGCCCCTAGATCTACATACATTGGATTCCGCAAGATCACTGCTGCATGTGACTGCGGATCTCTTTGCAACTACCTATGTTAGTGATTTGAATTTTATTCAGATTGAGTACGTAACTAATCCTCCTCAAAATTATTACCTCAGTGCTGACCAACAAACTCTTATATGCACTGGGAAAAAAAAAAACACATTGGATTTAGAGTCCAGACTCATGAAAACATTGACAAGAAAAAGAACTTTTGATTCAAGCAGATTTAAGCTTAAATCAAAAGGAAATCTGCTCAAATTAAGAGGCTTGGTCCTTGATTTAAGCTTAAATCTGACTGAATCAAGAGGGTTTTTTCTTGTCGATGTTTTTAACAGTCTAGACTCTAGATCCAATGTGTTTTTTTCCAACATGAATTACGCCACGACGAACATCGTTGACAGTTTAAGTTATTTACTATCCTTTGCTTTCGGCTAAACTTGGAAATTGTGTATACTTCTCCGTGGCTCTTGGTGTGTTTCTGGAAATTTTGAAACCATTTCGGGCGACACACAATATTAAAAAAAATTGCAACATTGTGAAGCTTCACTCATGTTTTCATTTTTTAAGGGAAAATTACCAAAGTTTTTCCTGTAATTGTCTGTGAATTGTTCTCACTCATTTAACTACATTAGCACGACATTTCAAGGAGATATTTTGATTAATTTTTTAAAAAGATTGGATCATTATTGAAGATTTTTAAAAGTTGTATGAAAGATACGCATTTTTTAACTTCAGCCATCGATGTGTAGAAAAATGAGAACTCCTCTTTAATATTTGTTTAGACTTGTATCGATTCAATAGTGATACCTACTCTACCATGCTAAGTATAAACGACGTATGAGCATTTGAATGTTGTCATATTGCCTCTCGGAAAATATTTATTTTTGAAGCAAGTCATGAATATTTTTCCTTCAAATTTTCTGAAATTTTGGTATGAACTAAATTTTCTGAGACTTTGGAGGAGACATGTGTACATATTTTCCAGACAATTTGCGATTGTTCAAAGGAAATTCGGCAATGTCTGAAGGCTCATATGGCGTTTTTCCTTGGCACGGTAATACTTGCTGCTTTAGTTGCATAGACATTTAAAAGTCATAAAATTTTTAGACTTAACAAAAGTCAATAATTCAAAGGATGTTTTATCGTATGCTCGTAGCTGAATGAAACTTAGAAATCTTAAAAAATTCCTTTTTCTTCTGTATTGAACTTAATCTTTTTTCGGCGAAGGAATGTATCAAAAATTCGAGCAATTTCATGTTAACTTCCCAATAAAAACAATAATTCTGTTTTCGATCAAACTACGTAAATATAAAAATTGACCTTATTCATGATTTATTATCCATCGAAAGGAAAAAAGCTTTGGATTTACGATCGAAAAATATACACTGGAAAAAAACACATTGGATCTAGAGTCCAGATTCTTAAAAACATCGACAAGAAAAAGTACTCTTGATTCAATCAGAATCTAGCTTAAATCAAGAACCAAGCCTCTTAATTTAAGCGGATTTCGTTTTGATTCAAGCAAAAATCCGATTAAATCAAGAGTATTTTTTCTTAGCAATGTTTTCAAGAGTCTGGACTCTAGATCCAATGTTTTTTTGTTTTTTTTTGTTTTTTTTTCCAGTGTATATATTTCCTAAAATGAAGAACTCTGTAAGAAAAATTACGAAGAGGCTTATAAAAGGCTGGCCATTCATATTGAGAGGACATTCTTTGATTTTTACTTCAGAAAGTTAGAAACGTCTTAATTGAGCCTCAGCTATCTTTTAAGTAAAGACGTTTTAATTCACTCTTCCGTAAGATACAAGAATATTTATATATAAAAATTGTAGTGTATCTCTAAGTTTGTCAGAGGCGGATCCAGCAATTTGGCAACACCGGATTTCCTCCATTTAAACACATGCTAAGTAATCGATTCTTGTCGGAGCACCTGGCCCTTCCATGATTCGATACATTTCCATAGGATTAAATGGAGAAAATACAATGTTGCCAATTTGCTGGATCCACCAATGAAGTTTGTAGATGACATTTGTCGAAAAAGTTATATGTGTCTTATGTGAAACTTGAAAAATTTGAAATTGCAAGTGCATTCGTGGGAATAAGATGCATGATCTTTGATTGAGATGATTTCAGCAGGCTGGCGTTATGAACAGCGACTGAAAATCATGATTTTAATTTAAGAATGAATGAAGTGAATAATCGAGACAGTTAATTTATTAATTACAACAGAGAAAATATTTCTTTAGGGAACCAAAATTTTATCTGACCAGAAATGCAACATTAAAAAAGTAAAAAAATTACCCTTTGGCAAAAAATTGACGGTTTAGTTTGTAGCTTTTAGTTTTAGAGCAAATGTCAGGATGCAAATTTTGGATTTAAGAATGGTGGAAAGAATCAAACAATAACTTTCTTTTCAACAAAACTGAAATGTGGCATACATAGGAGATGTAGTGCTTCTGCTGTTCAAATTAAAGATGCACTTTGGTTTGTGAAAAAATTTGATATACCTACTTTGATAAATTTTAACTTTGTTGTAATTAATAATTGATTTTCTCTTGAGTTTAAATATTGAATTGAAAAATAGCTGATCGAGAATTCATCTCAAAGAAAATGTACCGATTCTTTTTTGACCACAAAAGCAAAGATATTAGTCTCAGTTCGGTTAAAAGAAAAAAGGTAAAATAATACGGGACACTTGAAAATGATAACGAAAAATTGCAAAATTATATACACATTTAATAACACAGTAACAGAAGAAAACTAATAATAACAATTATACGTAAAAAAACTCCCTCTTACGAAGCATTGTAAAAAAAAACCTCAACGATCGGTTGAATGCGTTCCAGTTTATATTAATAGGAATAATTTGGTCTTTTTGGAACATCGTTGGGAATATTTAATGGACGGAATGATAAGGAATAAGAAATTCAGAGGAGAACATCTAACACCGTGAAATTAAACATAAAGAAGAAATCCAACTACTTTCATTATCTTTCACGAGTTACGAGATTTTCATATTGCACTTTCCCCAAGAAAATGTAAGAAAAATATATCGATGGTAAAAGCAAGATGCGCGAATGTTTCATTACATTTGAAGGCTAACCTTTCATACTTTACAACCCCAAACTGAAGCTCGACTAATATTTACACTCGAATTTTCACATACTGATAGAATACTATCATTAAAATTATCAAATTATCAGTGTTTTGTGTGATATCTTAGTTATTAGTAGCAATAAACAACAACACTCATTCAACACAACCCACACATTCATTCATTCGTTCATTCAACACATTCATTTCCCAGGGATAATTTTACCCCTGCGTCGGTAATTTTACTTCTACGGTGGTAAAACTATCACTTAATGGTAAGAATACTACTATTATTTGTTATGGCTACTATAAAAAAAGCTCATTCGAAACACCAATAATCTGGTAATTTTAATCTAGTTTTCGCTTAAAAATAAATACTTTTGGATTTCATTGAATTGGAGGTTAAAGATCCTAACGATTTCACGATGGAGAAAAATTAATGGTGAACTGATTGGGTCTCAGTTTTACCTTTGGCGGATTCAGTATTGGCGGGTTGAGGGGCTGCGGGGGCGGGTTTTCCTTCAGGGATGGCAGCAGCTTTCTCGAGGGTGGCAGATTTCTCAGCGGCCTGGTACTCAGCGTTGCGTCCCCAGGGTTGGGGGTAGAATCCGCTACCGTACTGGGGGGCGGCGGCTCCCTGGTACATACCAGCGTAGGCGGGCTGGTACATGGCTTGGCGGCTCCACTCGGGGGCGATGGCGGCTCTCTGGTCGGCGTAGGCGGCACGGCTCATTTCAGGGGCGTAGGCGGCACGGCTCATCTCCGGGGCGTAGGCGGCTCTCTGGTCGGCGTAGGCGGCACGGCTCATCTCCGGGGCGTAGGCGGCTCTCTGGTTCATGTCCTGGTACATCTGGCGGATCTTGACTCACCGAGGTAAGCGTTGCGCTGTTCCGGGGCGATGACAGCTCTCTGGTCGGCGTAGACAGCACGGCTCATTTCAGGGGCGATGGCGGCCTTCATTTCAGGCGCGTAGGCGGACTTCATCTCAGGGGCGTAGGCGGCCTTCATCTCCGGGGCGTAGGCGGCCTTCATCTCCGGGGCGTAGGCGGCCTTCATCTCTGGAGCATAGGCGGATCTCATCTCAGGGAGGGGAGCGTTCAGGTACTGGGCTTGACGGCCGTATTCAGGGATTTCAGGGGCGATCATGGCCGGAGCGGGAGCGTTCATGTCATAGCCGGATCCCAAAGACTTGCCGATGGCCTGGTACAGAGCGGTGTCTCTAAGAGCAGGGTCAGCGAATTCGGAGACTTCAGGGTTGGTGGTGTCCTCATCGGCAGACTTGTAGCATGGCTTCTTGTAGGAAGTGTAGACCGGCTTGTAGGATTGGTACGATTGGTAGGACTGTACCGGGACGGAAATGTGTTGGTATTCTGTCTGTGGGACATTCACGGTGTGGTACTCAGTGTGCGGAACGGTGATTTGTTCGTAGGAGGTGTGGGGCACTGTGACCTGCTCGTATTTGGTTTCAGGGACGGCGATTTGCTGGTAGTGCTGGACAGGGACGGAGACCTCCTGGTAATGGACCTGGGGTTGAACGTAGACAGGCTGGACATGGACAGGCTGGTAGTGGGCTCGACTGGTCCTTCTTGTGTCCGCATGTACGAGGGGATGCTTCACGGTAGTTTTCAGGGGCGGGTTGTCCGTAGTAGTCGCCGGAGTACGGGGTGGCTGATTCTTGTTGCAGTTCTTCGATGGTCTTGTACTGCAGCTGGCGGACAGGGCGGGCCTGGTGCACCTTGAGGTTGCCGTGGTAACCTCTAGGGATGGAGGACGGCACGGCGTTGCTGATTTTCGAGGCGGCGAGTTGCACCAAGACGGTGAGGAGAAGTACGGAACTCACTTGTTTCATCTTGGGGCCGGCGCGTGCGAGAACTGCGAATCAAAGAATGGGCGACCGACTCAGGGGTCTGCGGAAAAGTGCCGACGGGTTTTTCGCACCGGCGAAAAGTAGACTCGCCTCGCTCGGTGCTTTTAGGGCAGCCGACTCGGGTTCCGAAAACACCGCCGGGAAATCAAAACACGCCGCGGAAAAAAACCCGGCCGCGGTTTGTGAAATCCTTCCTGATGTTTCGAAAATGTCGCAATAGCCAGAATTGCGATGTGAGATACCGATTGTCTGCTGCTTGTGAAAGTTAAATATTTGCTCAGCAAAAAATGTGTTCACCTGAGAGCTGGCTTCGAATTCACTCGACAAGAAAATCAACAGAGCTCTTTCCTTGACGAACTTCAGGGAAGAGGGGGAAGGGGGGCATTGTTCGGACTTCAGCAATGAAAAATTTTCCAACGGATTTTTTGCAATATAGAATTGGCGAAAATTTTCATGGGAGTGACATCGAATTAAGAAGTAACAGCAACAAAGAAGATCTCTACCAACTACGGAAGGTGGAGAGTTTTATTACTCTGTTAAAAAAATAACCTATTTTATTCGGATATTATTTTATTTTTTAAGATTTTTCATTAGTCACAGTTCATAATCATTGAAACCGAAAAGGCCTTGCGTGAACATAGAAATAACAGAGATTTTTCTTGATTTCCTATACGTTCAGAAAAACAAAATCAGCTCCTCTTAAAGATATTCCAAAGAAAAACTACTAGCGCAACGCCTTGCCAAGTGTGTATGAAAAGTTCAACATTTTGTTCTTTAACAGCAGAGTGAAATATTCCAGACTATATTTTACAATATTTCAGATCTGCTCCTAAAATCAAACGAAAAGGTTCTTACCTGCATCCACTCAGTTACGATTAGAAACTGTGCCATCGCACCGGTGCTTAAGATTCAAAAATTCAGTTTCATTCATAATATATGTAACTGCAAGAATCTTACAGTAAATGCCTAAACTGAGTTAGGAATACATCTTCATACTCCCTTGGACAGAAACTTTTTGTGGGTTAAAAAGATGACAAGTATGTGGAACAGGACCGGATTAAGGGGGTGGCCAGTTGGCCACATGGGCCGCGGCCCATGGCGGCAAATCTAGGGGGTGGCAAACTTTGCAATTTTTTTAAATGTAGGTACATATATAAAAAAAAAATCAGATTTAGAAAAAAAAATTACCTACGAAAAAAGGCGACAAAATCTCTCATTTCCTGAGAGTATAGTAATTTCTAATTTTGTCGTCTTTCATTGATACAAGTGACAGCACCTTTAACTAGTCGAGTTAAGAGAGAAACCAAACACGCAATTTGGCCGGGACTTGGAGAGAAATGATGACGAGGACTTGAGATGAAAAGGAGAAGCTCTCGGCGCGGCGATCGATCGGCATGTAACACATATTAGCGCCCACAAGACTGCACGAATACTTCACGCATTGCATCAAACACACTGCGGTCACTGCGGTCAGCGTGAAACGGATAGCGCCTGCAAGAATGCATGAATACTTCACGCATTGCGTCAAACACAGTGCGTTCAGCAGCGGTCGGCGCGAAAATCATAGCACCTACAAGACTGTCGGAATACTCCACGCATTGCGCCAAACACGACGCGGTCTGTGCGGCGCGGTGCGGCGGAAGTTAAAATCATTAAACCACATTTATGTTTGTTCTTTCATAATTTTTTCGTTCATTTCTTATGAATGGAAGGCCTTGTCCACAAAGAGATAGGTTTACGAAACTTAAATTTCACGCAAAGTTCCGTGAACTTTTGCTAGTAGTGTTGACAGAGAATCCCCCAAAAATGTGTCCAACACGAGTAAACGCGTCTTATGCACCCCTCTCCCGCTGGCACGTTCACTTGATGGTTTTTATTGATGTTTCAAAACGAATGAGGAGGGGGCGGCAAGATAAAAGCGGCTCATGGGCGGCAAGTAGGTAAATCCGGCCCTGATGTGGAACTTAATTGAAATGGCAGCGTGTAAAACTTTACATGTTAATATAGAATTTTACGAGCTCATCAATAATAATCCGTTTAAACTTGCTTGTAATGCTTACAGGACTGCTCTGATTGACTACCTAGCAGATAATAAAAGCAATTCCCAATTTGTTCAAATCTGCGAGTGTAATAATTAAGAGGGACAACATTTTTTCATGAGAGCAGCCTTCGTGAAAATTAAAATAACAATATCGACGTAACTTTCAGTGTCGATTTTCCCTTTTAAACTCACACAAATTCCCTTCAAATCAGACGTTGAAGAAATAGAGAATGAAAGGGTTATCGTCATTATTTCTGATGATTTCTCGATATTATTGATAATTTGTACTTGCGTCTCTCTAAACCAGTAGACAACGTTTGGACGTATTTAAATAAAAAAAGAACTATATCCACTGTGACATGAATCCTGACATGCATGCACTCTTATGAGGCTCAAGGCTTATATCCGAATGGATATAGTTCATTTTGATTTGAATACGTCCATGTAAATTCCTGAAATTGATGAACATGTCTCAAATGCAAAATTTATCGCAGAAAACAATATCCACTCAGCAAAACGCTTGCTCGGCAATTATATCGTCGCTCCCCTGACGTAAGGGCGTACCTCGATTTTCGCATGAGCTCTAGAAAGCATGGATTTATATGTAAATTAGGGCTCACATGGAAAGTAAGATACGCCCATACGTCAGAAGAGCGACGATATCCTGCAAAAATCTGATTTCACAATTTAAAATGTTTTAAAGTTAATAGAAGATTTCCTTTCCTCTTCTAATCAATTGGAAATTGTCGTTGCCAGTTCCGATATTGATATTCCTTAGATCTTTCTCTCCTAAAAACTAGATTTATACAGGGTGAGCGAAAAGTCCCCGACCCCCCCTCTAACTTTTGAACGAATTGAGCTAGGGAAACGAAACTTTGGGGATGTTCCTATCTCAAAGGGGACCATCTTTTGGGGGGGTCAAAATTTTGGTCCCCCCCTCAGGGGGGGACGGGGGCCCCCCAACTTTTTTTTTTCAAATGGCAACCCCTATCTTGTGATACCTCATTCGAAAGAGCATAAAAAACTAAGAATTTTGGCGCAAACCGCAGATCAATATCTTAATTTTTGACCGAGTTATGATAGGTCAAAGGTCAACTTTGACCTATTTTCAAAAAATCATAACTCCGGTTCAAATTATCGTAAAGGAAAAAATAAAACGGGAAAATGTACCAAATTGTGTCCGCTTTTAAGTAAAAATTGCAAAAATCACTTCGATTTAATTTTAAGGGGGGGCTCGGACCCCCAAATACGTCAATTCAAAGGTCATTCAATTTTCCCGCGAAATAAGCCAATTTCCCCTGGATTTGCCGCCACATTATCTCAGTAAGGTCAAAATCAGTTCAACATTACGTTGGCAAGTCCCCAAATTTCGGGAAAAGTTAAAAAAAATGATATTTAAGGTAATTAAATTTGACCGTTTAAATATCATTTTTTTTAACTTTTCCCGAAATTTGGGGACTTGCCAACGTAATGTTGAACTGATTTTGACCTTACTGAGATAATGTGGCGGCAAATCCAGGGGAAATTGGCTTATTTCGCGGGAAAATTGAATGACCTTTGAATTGACGTATTTGGGGGTCCGAGCCCCCCCTTAAAATTAAATCGAAGTGATTTTTGCAATTTTTACTTAAAAGCGGACACAATTTGGTACATTTTCCCGTTTTATTTTTTCCTTTACGATAATTTGAACCGGAGTTATGATTTTTTGAAAATAGGTCAAAGTTGACCTTTGACCTATCATAACTCGGTCAAAAATTAAGATATTGATCTGCGGTTTGCGCCAAAATTTTTAGTTTTTTATGCTCTTTCGAATGAGGTATCACAAGATAGGGGTTGCCATTTGAAAAAAAAAAGTTGGGGGGCCCCCGTCCCCCCCTGAGGGGGGGACCAAAATTTTGACCCCCCCAAAAGATGGTCCCCTTTGAGATAGGAACATTCCCAAAGTTTCGTTTCCCTAGCTCAATTCGTTCAAAAGTTAGAGGGGGGGTCGGGGACTTTTCGCTCACCCTGTATAGTAGTCACCCTGTACAATGAGAATTTACTGTTTCTGGCTTATTTTAGAAACAACGTGAGTGCCATAAGTATTCCTATGTAGATAGATGCTTTCATAAATGAGCTCGAATTGATAGTTCCTTTTTGAAAAATACAGTCCATTTTTATCATGATTTTGTGTTTCAAAAACAGAACGACGCCTAATGATATGTGTGCATTAAGACATGAGCCCTGAAACCCATAAGAATATATGCATAACAGGGCTCACGCCGTAATGCACATAGCTCCGTTTGACAGAAATACGTCCAATTGTCATCTGATTTCAAGCCTGGACGCCATTCAGGATGTACTTATCAAGTCTCTACAGAATCGAAGTCTAGCGGGTGGTAGTATCATTCATTACGTCTGTACAACAATCTCTACTAATTAAGATTTTTAGATTTTGTAGATTGAATATGGAGGTAAACTTAAAACTTTGCCTCTACATTTTTGAATGATTGCCGTCTTGACTTTCTTTTTGATGGGCAACAAGCTCGTAAAATGTGGCTCTTTTTTTTAACAAAAAGGGCTTAATATTTACCCCAGTTAGCGTAAATTATGGCAAAAAGCACAGAGGAAGAACAGTTTCGACGCGATTAAGTATCGTATGGAAAATTTAACGATAGCATCCAAAAAATTGCATTATACCAAAATTGTTTTTCATCCCACATTTTGAATGATGAAAAATCAGATTCAAATAAATAAAACCATTTTCGTTTGAAATGTTGCACAGATCGATGTGTGATGGTACTCTGAATAAACTTAAAAGACAATTTCAAAAATTCGGAAGGTTGCGATGATTTTTTCTTAAAGAAGTTGGAAAAGTTCAGAGCTGAATTATTTCATAAGGCAATTTCATCATTTTCTAAATATAAGTTTGAAAGTTGAAAAGTTACATCGTTTTTTTAAGCACTTTGAAAAACAAAAATACTTTTGTAGTTTAATCTGGTGTCTAAAAATCGCAGTGCTTATGTTGTGCTGGTAATTCTTAAATTTTTCAAAAATGCTGCTTAGCATATTCATGCACTTTAAACCCGTTCTGATAGGTGAAAAATAGGAATGTGCATTTGACGAGAAATTTCTAATTGCTGAAATAGAGGAAAGCTCTTTCAGCTTTGACAATCAATCTTTCTATATCTGGGAATATAGCTATAAGAATATTAGAGGCAAATTAGAGTGAATGATGCCTAGTGAAATTAGATAGAGCAGAGCTTCTCTCCGTTTTCAGTAACTGGGGGTTTTAATGTAAAGTAATTCTGGATATCAGTTCGAAAAATTGTTGAAGTTGAAAAACGTGAAACAAAAGCATTAAAAACAATTCAAAATTTTATTATACACACTTATGTACAGATAAATTAAAAACAAGTAAAAATAAACTCTATTCTTAACGAAAATGAAATCGAACCTGCAAAAACGAAAATTTGGGCAAAATGAGCAAACCTGCATACTGACAGTGAAGAAGAAAGTTGCCATGGGACATTTGATATCGCGTAATACGAACTGGGCGAAATATATGTAAGGGAATAAATTGCAGACTTTTTGTCCACGCTGATCGTGATTTTTATAAGAAATTGCCTCTGAAAAATCAACTCCTCTGTCCGTATTGCTTGTGCACAAGAGATCTATTAACGGCAATTAAGTTCAATAAATTAACACTGAGACTTTTGATAAGGGTAATATAGTCTTCATTAGCTAAATGCTCCTTACTCATGCTTAAAAGTTTTCGCCAATCGTTAAATCAATATTTTATTATTGCAATATCAAATGAAATTAAAATGATGGAAAAGACACTGTCCATTTTTTTTCACCGAAAGTACTAAAATCTTGGAGCTGACAATGAGCCTTGTGTTACGTCGAAAGTATTATTGACTTTTATTTTTCTATTTAAAAAAAAATCATATACTACATGAATGAGGTATAGGCTCCTTCCTTTGATGATATAATCTAATACATTCACGAAAATTAATGAGATCGGTTTATGCATAAAGTTTCAATATCCAAAATACCTGATAAAATTTGGGGAAGCATAATGGACTGCGTCATACATCGTGATAGTTATAACGGTCTAAAAATGTTCGCTATCATTAGGATAGAAACTCAAGAAATGGGTGACCTTGTTTCAAGTATATTTCCTCAATATCGGTAAATGTCAGCTATGAAAACATGATCCTTGACGCTTACACAACGATCTCATTTGAACATCAGTTTATCAAACGTACACTGGGAAAAAAATACATCGGATCTAGAGTCCAGACTCTTAAAAACATGGACAAGAAAAAGTACTCTTGATTCAATCAGAATCTAGCTTAAATCAAGAATCAAGCCTCTTAATTTAAGCGGATTTCGTTTTGATTCAAGCAAAAATCCGATTGAACCAAGAGTATTTTTCTTGTCAATGTTTTCAAGAGTCTGGACTCTAGATCTAATGTGTTTTTTTCCCCAGTGTACGTAGAGAATTCCGAAAAACTTATTTCTTCTTAGTACATGAAAACAGGATACGGTGCTGTAAACGTAGCCCTCGAACTAGGAAAATATTGCTCACGACCATAATTAAAATTTTGCGGCGGACTTACACCGTAGGATCGTGGGGCCATTACTTCTATACCTGCATTTATTATATTCGAAGGATCTGAGTTAACCACCTCACGCATTTGCATCGGACTGGCCTCTAAGGGAAATACTTTGGTGGTTCGATTCTTTTCCATACTCGTATTTTGCAGGATAACGATGAAAACTTCCCCAATTAGGGTCAATATCGAAATCTGATCTTAAATGAGGTCTGACTAGTTTCAGGAAAAAATCCTCTTCTTTCATCCAAAGGAACTGAGTCAGGTTTATAAAAATTTTGAGGGATTCCTTGATAAGCCAAGAAATTCGAGGGAGCGAACATAGCATTTTGAGCAGTCGATACTGTGCGATGATCATCATAATAGTTCACACCGTTTGAGGAAGGTTTACTAAGAGGCTGAGAATAATAGTTAGTTTTTGGTGCCATGTAGTTCGAGTTAATTTGATAATTTGGCTCATAAAAACTATTTTTGGTGACTTGATTAGGCTCATAGCCGAGGTTTCTCAAGTCAGACACTATTGCTGATGAGAGACTTTTTTCATAAGGATTTTTGTAGATTGGTTCTTGTTCATTTCTCACGGGTAAATTATCTTGCTTATAATATTGTTGAGAATTCTGAGCACTATAATCCCTCAAAAGACTCGGAACTGGTTTCAATGGAAGGGGTTCTGGACTAAAAGATGAGGGACTTTTTTCATAAGGATTTTTGTAGATTGGTTCTTGTTCATTTCTCACAGGGAAAGTATCTTGCTTGTAATATTGTTGAGAACTCTGAGCACTATAATCCCTCAAAAGACTAGGAACTGGTTTCAATGGAAGGGGTTCTGGGCCATAGGAAGATGGATTTTGCAAAACTTCAACTGGTTTAGGAGTTAGATAGCCTGAGTTTTCCGGTTTCATTTGCTTGAAATTATTTTTTCCAAAACCCTTTACGAAGTCCGGTGGACCACAAGAAATGTCACAAGGCTCATCAAAATCATCTTCCTTTACGGGTTGCGGAGGCGATGCATCAGGGTAGTTTGGACTTGAATTAACCGGAGGGTTCTCAGGGATTGATTTTAAATTTAATTTACTGGGATCGTGATACAAATTCTGATTTCCTTCTCGCACGACATTCTCATTTAAATAATTATTTGACGGGTGATTCGCATATTTCAGCGAGTTGCCATCCTGTAATTTAGTATTAGACGTAAAACCATTCACATACTGAGGCGCACTTTCAAATCTTTGAGGTGCATTGCTCATTGGATTTGATCTAATTTCTGAGGTATCCGAGGAACTATCGGATGCATCATAGAATTTAAGTCCATTTATAGTAAATTTCTCCGATTTTTGTGGATAATTAACAGGCATCACGGGCCCTGAGGCAAGGGGCTGATTTATATGGACCCCTAGCTGAATTTGCAAAATCATTACTCATTTTTTGAGAATAATTAGGAGGTGCGGGAGGATACTGGCCTGAAACAGGCGTGGGAGGGTACTGGCCTGAATTGATGCGGGAGGGTACTGGCCTGAAATAGGTGCCGAAGCAAGAGGCGTTCTATCATAGGCTCTGAAATCTGAACCGGGTTTCGGCATATAATTGGCAGGTGGAGGGGGGATTGAGGTTTCGGTACTGGCACAGAACTTAAAGGTATCCTAGCTGAGTTTACGTAATTTGAAGTTCCTTTCAGCATGAACTTAGGAGAAGGTTTAGGCCACGAACTTAAAGTATCTAAATCAGGAGTTCGCGCTGAGACTGAAATATTTGAGCTCATTTTAGGCATGAAATTAGGGGTTGGGGTCGAAAATCGAGACTCAGTATTTGAAACAGGAGCGTAGGGTGTTCTCAAAGAATTAGTGAAATTAGAACTAGATTTTGGCATAAACTTAGGTGACGGTAAAGGCCATCGATTCAGAGACTCTGAATCAAGCGTATAGGGAGTCCTAGCTGAGCTGGTAATGTTTGAACTAATTTTTGATGGGTAGTTAGTGGGTGGAGGATATGGAGACCCAGACCTGATGTATGTAAAGTTAGTTCCGGGGATTTTGAACGGAGCAGGGCCGTCAGATGAGGACTTGATAGACTGAATCTGCCCGTTGGCAAGCTTGTACCTGTACTCTGTTGGCTGGCCGGTACTCACATTGCCTGGTCTCACGACTGCTTGGCTGAACTGCGGGGTGCTGTCCATTCGAACCAGTTGATACGTTGTTTTGAGCGGAGATCCGACAGGGCTCACAGGGACCTTCTCTCGTGGGACGGGCACAACTTCATCTCGAGAATCGGGCGATGATTTTGGCTGATCGGCGGATTTTGACTTCACTTCACTCACAGTTACGTCGGCTGGAATCTTTCTTGAACCTTCCTGATCTTCAATTGCGGATTTTGCCTGAGGATTTTGCTCTTCTAGCTTTGTTGATGCTGATTCTTCTTTTTCATGCACTGGCTCGGCTGATTTCATAGGGACAACGGAGGGGGATGATTCTGACTGAGTTGATCCCAAACTCTCTTTCTTGCCAGCTTCTTCAGGTGACGAAGCGGTCCTTACTTCAGGGGTGGCCACAACTGCCGGTTGAGGGCTATGAGGAGAAGCTGGAGAAAATTTAGGTGCTGCATGTGCGGTTTCTGGGGATGATTCTGGATGCTGGAACATTTTCGGAGTTTTCTCTACCAAAACGGCTGATTGAGGGTGCTGTTCCGTTTTTGGCGCAACTGCTGCAATGGGTATACTTGATACTTGGTGCTGTTCCGTTTTTGGCGCAACTGCTGCAATGGGTATACTCGATACTTTCGATGGTTTACTCGTTTGCAGGACGGGAGGGTCTTGAGTGATTTTTTGCAAAACCGTCGAACTTAAGCTCTGAAGCGACTTAACGGCTGACCGCATGTTGGAACGATCCTCGCTAGATGAGGGCTGCAACGGCTCGTAGTAACCGTGGTACTGCGGGGGGTGGTTTTCTTCCAATTTCAACTCGCCGATCGCGGAGTAGTCCCGAGGTCGCGAGGCGGGGATGGTTTCCTGAGGCAATCCACTTTGGGGTGGAACTACCTCTCCGTTATCAAACTGACCTTCCACGGCGGTGGGAGGGAAAGCTGAACGTTCTTGATCCATAGGAACGACGTACGTTACTTCAGATATCGGATTGTAAGCGTTTTCTAAAGGATCGCCCTGAATTTCGCCCATGTTTTCAGGGATCTGGTTGACGATCTCGACTCTCTGGAAAGCGTCTGGATTTTCGATCACCTCTGCTGTGATCAAAGTTTTGGTCGGGTCACTCTCGAATTGAGCCGGTTCACTTGGCGGGAAGTATTCGTCC
This sequence comes from Bemisia tabaci, assembly GCF_918797505.1. NCBI lineage: Eukaryota > Metazoa > Arthropoda > Insecta > Hemiptera > Aleyrodidae > Bemisia > Bemisia tabaci. The sequence goes on from NC_092798.1 coordinate 22,199,350, forward strand.
GACACGGGGACCGGGATGGGAATGAACCAAGGGTCCGGAGCTGATGAGTAGGGGATTTTGGAATAACGGCTGGACTTAACGCGGGTTTTGTAAGGTCTGGTTTTTGAGAAGTAGGTTATAGCATGCGCTTCTTTGACAGCTTGGTCGATGTTCTCAATATTCTCGATATTCTCGATTTGATCGGAAGGGATCCATTGCATCCTGGTTTTCTGATAGTGGCTTGGACTTCTGACTCCGATTCTGCCCGTGTGAGGTACATTTCCGGAGACACTGTAGACGTTTGGGAGATAATTTTGCGCGGGGGTTTCGAGGAACGCGACACTCAAGTAAACGAAAATCACGGTTAATTTCGACATTTTAGAGGGTTGATAACGATTTATTGATAAGAAAAGTTCTTTAACAGTAAATTCAGTGAATTTCCTTTAAATTTCAGCCGCACAGAGTAATAATCGCTGACAAAAATAAAGTTTTTATTTCCAATCACAAAAAAAACTAATTCGAACAAAGTATAAGTTTTTTCACTGGCAATTCTGTAGTTATTTGAGTTCTCTAAGAGTCAACAGAACAAGTATAGTATTATATTTTCGTTATTTTGTAGTCAACCATTGTTCCAATCCATTTTGAATCCGAAAACGTGTAGAAACCAGCGAGGATTTTGAATAAAAATTGAAAAGTAAAGTGGCGTTAAGAATTTAAAACTCACGATTTTCAGTCCATAACGCCCAATAAAGTTTGTATTTCACTAAAATCGGGTGTATTCTCCACAATATTGCAAATAAACTTTCGAAATGGTCAAATACACCGACAAAGTTCCGGATGGCTGACAAAAAAGTTCAAAGTAAATATAATAATAATTAATGGTCAAAATAATAAACCGCGACCGCAAACAATCCAAAATACCACGCAAAATTTTTCGCGAGTTCTACGTATAATTGCCTCACATTTGACGATCAAAATTCCACATTAACGTTTCGACGTCGAAATTTTCTCGGCAAATTGAATTTTTCTTGTTTTGTAAACAAAATTGGCCATCGATCAAGTAGATAAGTTGCCCACCACAGTGCACTCGTATTGTTGCGTTTTTTGCGTAGGTTTGCGGTTTACTTTATGAGGAATGCGTCCACGATTTCCGCTAACCGAACGCTCTTTGGACGAAAACTGTTAACCTATTCCTCTCTCCGAAATCCAGCCTCGTCGTTGATTTTTTCGAATCATGTTACCAAGGTCTCCTGTTGAGTTCACTGAAATGTTTGAGAAACCGAAGCTGGATGTATCTTTCCATTTCTAGTAAATGTCAATGTCCTGTAAGATCCACGTGGATTATTCAATCCAAGGGCTTTATACCTATCGCATTGATAAACTACACCATCTAAAACTGAACAGACGCAATTTTTGATTGCAGGCGCAATTCAATGGAAGTTATAGTGGCCGAATTTTAATTTCTTTAAATATCGTCTTTTGTTATATCATTTTTTGTGACGCCCGATCATCTTAGACCAAAAAATGAATGCTGCACATTTGTGTTAATCCCGATCCTTTCAGAATCCTATCTGAAATTAGGCTTATTTTTTCTTCATCGTACACCGATTTTCCAGAATATATCTATCTTTATAACAAATTTACATTTTTTCAAGGAAAGCCAAACTGATTCAAAAAGACGAAATTCATTTCCGAAATTAGCGCTAAAATTCAACCAGGCGACAATCTCAAACTTTCTTAGCAGACCAGCCCTTGCTGACTGGTGCAATTTATTGGAAAAGGCCGAATCAGAACAATATCTTAAGTCAATAAATGAGTCAACCTATTATTTTTTTCATATGCGTGTCACTGCGCATCCAGTTTACAAGGTGGACCAAAAATTATCCTATTCAAAAAACTTACTCGAAAAAATTTATCGAGTCACTTGTATCTCTTTCACTATTTGCCTGGCAGCAGAGCAGAACCAACGCCTGCCAGTTGTCTCAGCTTCATTGATATCGAAGCTTATGGGCAGCCGAACGCTTTTTAAAAATAAAAACGAATTCGTTTGAGTATACATGGTGGGCCAAAAGTAACTGAAAAGTGTAAATAACTTTTGAACAAAAAGAGATATAGGGTTCCGGTTTGGATTATTGCTCATTGTGGCAAGGGGCTGATTTTTTCAGGGGGACTTCCTTGGGGACCCCATTAATGAGCCCCCTTGAAAAAATTAGCCCCTTGCCACATTGAGCAATGATCCAAACCAGAACCCTATATCTCTTTTTGTTCAAGAGTTATGGACACTCTTTTAGTTACTTTTGGCCCACCCTGTGTATTTTCTGAAAATTGTTCTGGGTGAGAATTCTGTCTTGGTATTAACTTAACTAGCTCCTATAAAGTTTTTTCCTTTACGAAAATGAACAATTAAATTAAACAGCTCTGGTAACAAGAATATTTATACACATATCAAAGCACAACGTTTCGACTGAAAACTCAGCCTTCCTCAGTTGGATAAAAGACAATAAAAAATTTAAAAAATCCAAAATCTCGGAGAAAACAAGGAGAATATTGTTATTTTGGTGCCCTTAACCTGGGATACCTTTTAGTTGTTTTTTTATAAATGAATGGTAAAAATATGAGGTTATTTTCGGTTTCAGCAGGGGAAAAATGCGTGAGAATAGGCTGATCCAATACCTAGGGCAAAATGTTTCTTGTCTTTTGAAATGCAAATTAATCACATTCGTTTCATCTGGTACCGTCAATTTTTGCGCACAAGTTGACCTGTAAAACCTCTTTATCAGAAATAGTGGGATGATGAGAACATTCGTAGCATGTTGTGTAAACAACAACATTCTTCTCGTTTTGAAAGGTATAGCAACCGAGTCCTGAGATTTCAATTTGTATATTTCTTACTGTCTTTTTTCCAACTGAGCAAGGCTGAGTTTGTAGCCGAAACTTTTTGGTGTTATTTGTGTGGAAAAAAAGCCTTAGTTGTTACCCGCTGTTCAGTGGCGTGGCGTGAATTGCGATGTATCGATTGTTATGCCATTTAAATCTATTGAAAAGGATCGATAAACAGGGTGTTCGCAGCGAACACCTTAATAATCGATTCTTTACCATAGGTTTAAATGGCAGAACACTCGATACATCGCAATTCACGCCACGCCACTGCCGCTGTTTAATTGTATATTATTGCATATTATCTTGTGACGGGCTGCGGAGCATCTAACTTGTCTCGTGTATTCATTTAGAGCACTGTTCAAAAACACAGGCTGGAAATTCTTCTGAACTAGCAAAAATAAATTGGATGCGAGTTTTTTTTAGTTTTAAAAATTTTATCTAATTATGCTGATGACATTTTTCCTAAGGTTTCTTCAATTATCATAGATTTATCTGTTCCCATGCCCAATCGAAACGGAAGTTTTCTCTAATGTGTGCTGGACAGTTTATGAATCTGCTGAATCAAATGAGTAAACAGTTGGCAGTGAGCGCCCATAGTCTTAAATTTGCAACAATTTCAAAATATCATTGTTAAGCGCACGTGAAGATAGACACGCAAGCTTAACTTCGATGTTGCCGAATTATATTGAACATTGTGCCCAAATTATTTAGCTAAGAAAAATGTACGGCAAAGGCAGGTGGATTCTCCAACCCCTCCCCTCCCCCAAAAGAGTAAAAGACAGGACAAATGGACACAAAAAGGTGCTTTGGCTTGTAAAGTTGCCAAAATGTGTTGGTAACATGTTATTTTTGTAATTTTAGTATCTGTCAGATTTAGTTCCGAATAGTAAAGCCCAAAATTGCATTCAGCAATCATATTTACACAAGAAGCACCACACAAGACCTTTCGGAATTTTTTCAATGAGGTTAAATTCTCATTTGCCTGAATGATATAATACACATCTAAAGGGGGAAATGTAATAAATATTATTGTTGTTTATTTTCATCGTCAAAATAGAGTGAGAAATGTCCGAAAATTAGGTTACAAGAAGTTTTGTTCTCAATAGATTATTAAGTTGCCTAGCCTAAATTTGGCGATAGCTGGCGCGACTTCGTTTCTTTCCGCCGAATGCGGGGTACTTCATTCTTTTAAAGTTGTTTCTTGGCTTTCTTTCTCTTCTATTCCCTAATGTTTGAAGCCCTACCTAAATGCGTCCAATTGCTTTGAATCGGTTGAAATCCGGTTGTTGGCCCCTGGAAAAAGTACTGTCGGACGCGAAAAATGAAAGAGCATGATACAAACGGAGCAAATTGTGCATTAAATGTGGACATTGGACTTTTCAGATGCGCAAAAGTTATTTTCACACAATTTTACCAAATAAATTTTACTTTCCGGTTCGATGTTGCTCACTGGAAAAAAACACATTGGATCTAGAGTCCAGGCTCTTGAAAACATCGACAAGAAAAAATACTCTTGATTCAATCGGATTTTTGCTTGAATCAAAACGAAATCCTCTTAAATTAAGAGGCTTGGTTCTTGATTTAAGCTAGATTCTAATTGAATCAAGAGTAATTTTTCTTGTCGATGTTTTTAAGAGTCTGCACTCTAGATCCAATGTGTTTTTTTCCAGTGCTCTTTCATGCGACAAACCGACTGTAAGATAATAGTTTGTTGAGAATGCTCCAATTCGTCACCTACCTGACATGAAGGCGTATAACTACACACTATCTAGAGTCCAGACTCTTAAAAACATCGACAAGAAAAAGTACTCTTGATTCAATCAGAATCTAGCTAAAATCAAGAACCAAGCCTCTTAATTCAAGCTGATTTCGTTTTGATTCAAGCAAAAATCCGATTGAATCAAGAGTATTTTTTCTTTTCGATGTTTTCAAGACTATGGACTCTAGATCCAATGTGTTTTTTTTTTTTTTTTTTTCCAGTGCTTATGTCAGCCAAGCGACGAATTCTTTAGCAGGATAAACCACCCTACTACTTCGATACTGGATGCATGTATTTTTCCCTCTTCACAAATGCAGTTAATTATTTTCGAAATTGTACATGTACAGTCGATTGTTCATTTTTTTTTTTTTTTGTTAATTCGTGTATTTTAAACACGGTGAAACATGGCACGCGATAAATTAAAGCAGCGCTTACCGAAAAAGATAGTTCCGGAATAGAAAGTTCTCTTATATAAGAAAAAATACTATGAATAATATTACAATTCTGCATGATAGTTAATGATAATGGTGCGAAAAATGCAGGAAATGTTATCTCTGCAAAATTCATAACTACAAGGCATTTCTGTGAAATATTATCTTTGTTTAGAAAAAAATTGATGCACTTCACTGTTTTATTTTATGTTTTGCCTGCGAACTTAATTGTTGCTGCCACAAAAGTGTGTTGTATGGTCAAATTGACAGTGACCGTCTCATAAGAAAATAACATAGAGCTGTCTCAAATTCATAATACTTAATATGAAGTATTAAATAAAATGCAGAATTAACGTGATTCGATGGACGCTATATTTTGTGTCAGAACTAAATGCGATATTTTGTATTGATCAGTTCTATTTTTTTAGCTACTCGTCATTTTTCTCAAATTTTAAGATTGCAAATCTGTTTTCAGGAGACTAAATAATTCAGTTACTAATTTTAACAAACACATTCAACGTAATAAAGGCGTTGATTTTCGATATCAGTATCAAATGCGATATTGTTCCTCTAAAAAACAACGCCTTTATTACGTTGAATGTGTTCGTCAAAATTAGTAACTGAATTCTTTAGTCTCCTGAAAACAGACTTGCAATCTTAAAATTCGAGAAAAATGACGAGTAGCTGAAAAACTGGATCTAAACGATGCGATATATCGCATGTCGTTCTGACACAAAGTGTGGCGTACATTGAATCACCTTAAGCTCTTCAGGTTCGTGAGGCTTTACATTTCTTATGTTATTCCCGATGCGGGGTACGTATCAAGAGGTATAGAAGTTTACTAACTAGGAGCTTAGTTTGACTGTAATCAGTGGTGGCAGCCATATTGAATCTACTGTCTTGCTTTTTGATGCTCAATTTATAATTCAAATATAATATGTATACATCGAACGGATGAAATTAAAGAAATTCCAAAGGATTCAATTTATGCTATAAAAGTTTTAAAATATCAGAGTTTCATTCGAAAACAGCAGTTTCTCCCAAACATAGACTCTAAGACTGAGAAAAGTTTATACACTTTGTGGTAAATTATAAGTGTGAGAACCGATTTGATACTTTAAAATTCTCAAATATATCAATAATTGATAATTTTTTGCATCAACAATTATTATTCATACAGAAAAAATTATTCTATCTATGTTGTAGTCATTTGTTTCCAAAAAATGAGTGTGATGCAATTGAAAGGATAGCCTCGAATTATGAGACTAGACATTTATATGAAAAGAGACGACACATTATAAAAAAGTACAAACATATTTATACACAAAAAATTACACATAACAAATAAAGTTTCTTAAACATATTAAAACGTACGCTGCAAAAATAACAAATTCTTTGGTGTCAAATTAATTTAAAGCAGCTCATTAAGTGCAGTTCTAATGAACTGCTTCGTGGCTAATTTATTTTCTTTACTTTTGTATGCTTATTAGATGACGTGCTCCGCAGTCGAAGTTTATCTCACTGATTTCTCTCTTTTATAGAAGTATTTTACGTCCATAAAATACACTAAAAAGAGAATGACTCCTTCGCTCTAGAAAGAGTCCACTGTTAGGCACAGTATAAACCAATATTGAGCTTTGCATTTTTTAACACCAATGTAGTCAAATTCTTTCCTTCTTCACAATCTCATTCATGCCAAAACAAATAACAATCGATTAACTTACAAAAAAAAAATAATCGTAAAGCACGATAAATGAGATACACAGTTTCAAGTCACTCCGATGTAATTCTGCCTCATTGAAATTGTAAGTTACATCTAACTCATCAGTTGGATTAATCAAAAAAGCCGAATCCACCAACGTCAAGAGAGCACAATTTTTCAGTAGGTACGCAAACCATAATATCCTCTTACCGCTTGAAACTTTCTTGCGAATATTGAATCAGTTAGATACTCTAGCAACTCACAACAGTGCTCTATCAAATGCAGAATAAGTGTGGAGAGGAATGAACCAAATCATGATCCCCATTAAAATGTCGTGTTCATGTGGATTACCAGTGACCCTGTTCATGCAATTCATCGGTTATCTTGACGACTTTTCGCAACAGTGAGGATGTGAAGTTGTCTTCCATTTCAGATTTTTTATTGGTCAAATATTGATCAGCAGGGATTGGATATGATACTTGGAGGCCTGGAAGAAAACACTCTCTACAGATTTCATGGAATGTTTTGAATGAAATTTCCCTCGATAAATGAACCACTAACAAGAAGCATGCACATGATATCCATAGAGGTCAGCACATCAAAAGTACATCGATGGTTAATGGGCGCGTATCACCGTAATAGAAATGTTTAATCTTGTTGGAAATTTGGATGGAATCTATTGAAAGTTTTAGAGAATCTTGATTCAAAATCTTGATTGAAATTGAGCATTATAAAAGCAAAAAACCAAGGGTCCTCACTTTTTCCTCTTCGATGTTACTGATTTGAAGAGTATTGAGAATCTTCCGGGAGGAAAAAAAAATATCCCCCATTTCGGGTGACACAATAAAACGAGAACACAGAAATCATTGATGAAAAAAAAATGTGCATAGGAATGATTTGTTTACGTTGCTGCACTGAGAAATACGACTCGTTATCATAAAGATAATTGTCTGGAAAATATGACTTGGTGATTTTTTCCCTAATTGAAACCAAAATAATGTTCCTGGGAATCAAAAGATGAATCGAACAGCTTGAACCGGAGTCGGCCTAACTACGTCAGACGTTGCCTAATATTCCCTAATATTTTAGTTATTAAAGAGAAAACCAAGCAACACAGAAACTTGAAATCTTGCAGTAAATTCTTATCTGTAGAATCTATGATTAATTCGCGAACAGTTTAGAGACGCTATGTTATCAGTTCTCTGCTGAACACTAGAAAAAAAGTCGCTTGGATCTAGAGTGAGTCCAGACTCTTAGAAACATTGACAAGAAAAAATACTCTTGATTCAGTCGGACTTTCTGCTTGAATCAAAAGGAAATCCGCCTAAATCAAGAGGCTCGGCTCTTCTTCGAGGAAAAATAGGGTTGAATCAAGTGCATTCTTTCTTATCAATGTCACTAAGAGTCTATATTATCTCTAGATCCAAGCGATTTTTTTTTCAGTGAAAAACAAAACATGATAGAAAATTAGGCGACGTGAAATGCAGTTCTGCTCAAAATCCGCAAAATGATTATTTTACCAGCACTGGAAAAAAAACACATTGGATCTAGAGTCCAGACTCTTAAAAACATCGACAAGAAAAAATACTCTTGATTCAATCAGATTTAAGCTTAAATCAAGAACCAAGCCTCCTAATTTGAGCGGATTTCCTTTTGATTTAAGCTTAAATCTGATTGAATTAAGAGTCCTTTTTCTTGTCAATGTTTTCAAGGGTCTGGACTCTAGATCCAATGTGTTTTTTTTTCCAGTGAGGAAAATAATTAATGTCGCAAGAAAACCGCAAATAATTAAAAATTACCATTATAATAACGAGTCTTATTTCCGAGTGCATTGAACCAAAATGTCTTAAATAAGTAAATTTTCAGGGCGCGGTCAAAATTAAGGAATATTTTTGGCAACAGGCTCCATCAATGCCTTCAATGCAGTATAAACGCCAGACAATCTCTTCCTCAAAAGCTCCTCGACGGTGCTGTAAAGTTTCTCATCGGTAGGGGCGGGGGAGGCTGCCTTGGGCATTTGGATCATGGGTTCATGAACCGCCGCGGAGGTGGATTGAGCTGAAGATTTACCTGAAACAATTGGCTGTTCAGGGAGGCTGTCCGGTTGAGCGCTGCGCCCCGTCGAGTGGGGTGCGGGCCCCCATTTCCCTGAAACGTCCACGTTCCATCCCTTGGCTGACCCTTGGAATTCTTGCGTGATTTTGTGTTCACCTGGTTTCTGATCTCTGTGGTTGGAGGTTTGTGCATGTGCACTGCGCTGAGAGTCTTCAGCCATCATTTGGGCGGATTCGGGCGCGTAGTTTTGCCTGAGGATAGGGTGCATATCGGGTGTTCGTTGAAACTGAGGCCAGCTTTGGTAGTTCATCTGGTCAAATGATCTCATCTGAACATGAAGAAAGAGCGAATTGAAGTACGATTTGAAGACGTACAAAACGAACTCAACTTGTTAATTGAATTACTACTTTTAAAAAGGGCCGAAGTCTAATTTTTCAAACTCGTTTTTTTTTTTGTATTTTTGAAGCTCTTTTTACGTGGCATTCGCGTTCCTCCATGTCTTTTACTCGAGTTTCAGGAAAAGAAATGTCGCTGCTTCCTTGGGTATAATATGGTAATGACAACCGGAGGGTTCAAAAAAGCAAAAGAAAACGATTTTGAAAAATGGACTTCCACCCTTTGTAAAAATTAGAAACACTGATTCAATTGTATTATTTTACAAAATATTAGCGCACTCTTCTAAAAATAAAACTTTGGTTTAAACTGGGTTTCAAATTACTGTGAAAAAATTGTAAAAATTTGGAAAAACCCGTAGGAAAATTAATTTTTTATACATTCTTTGTACATCCAAATACGTTTAGGTATTTGAAATTATCAGTGAAACAAGAGTATCAGATAATTGGCAAAAAATAAAATTAAAAAAAAAAAAATAGATGCGCCGGCACCGTTTCTTAAAAATGTATAAACGCTCTCGAAACTTACTTTATTCTGCGCATGAGCTTGCCATTTAATTCTAGAACTTTTAGTTGCTCATATTAAAAATTGGATCACATTTTGCGACGAGGAACTACGATTCAAAGCTCAGTCTAGGAACATTGTATGTGCCATCAGTTTCCCTATGTGCATCAGTGTTTTTACGGGTGAGCCAGAAATTGTAGTTCCTAATTGCAATGTGTAGTACAATTTCAAGATTTCATTCTAAAAAAAAATATCGAACATTCTGTTTAATTTCTCTGTATAACATCACAGAACTTTATCATTCTCTCAACTTAATCTCAAACAAAATTCCTATACTGTAAGTTAGATTTCCTTTTGGGTTAGGCTTTTGTTTTTAAAGCGCTTTCTACACTCATTAAGCTTGAAAGGACGACGAAAAAAGGATCGTAGTTCTTACTATTTCAGGTCCCACTTACCTCTGTGTCATAGTTACAGTTTTATTTTGTGGCATCAAACAGTTCAGCCCCGGCAACACACTACTTTAGTTCCACTTACAATGCTGAATTGTTACCGGTGCCGACATAATTCTTACCAAAAAATTAAATTTCAACTACGACTAGAAAATTAGGTTGGACCTGGAATCAATTAAGAACACCGTAAGTGCAACGATTCTCTTTTCTCTCTCAGTATTTGCACCGGATTTACACTAATTGAAACAAGTAGAAAAAATCAATAGGTCTCACCTGGGGTCTTGAGAGAAATTCCGGTGACAAAGGCATTCCAGGAACATACTGCAGGGGCTGCTGATACCCGCGAAATTGAGGAGCGGGGTACTGCTGATACCTCATGTTGCGAGGGTTCCAAACCGGGATTGTCCTCTGCATCTGCGGGTAACGGAGCTGGTTGCGCTGGATCATCATAGGTCCTTGGGGTTGCGGGTATCGGAATTTGTCCGGCTGGGCCATTGGTCCCAAAGGCTGCGGGTAAAGAAGCTGTCCTGGCTGAGGGTGCGGGGCGCGGAACTGTTCTGATTGGCTGATCAATCCCTGGGGCTGCGGAGCAACAGCTTGTTCCGGTTGACTGATTAGGTCTTGAGGCTCCAAGGCGCGAAGTTCATCAGGCTGACGGAAGTGTCCTTGAGGGTGCGGGCTTATCATCATGCTTTGGGATTGAGGATAGTGAGGTTGGTCGGCCAGCAAGGGTAGTCCGATGGGTTGCGGCATCTGACGTCCGTGGAGGCTGACGTCTTGTCCTGCGGCAGGGTAGTAGTTACCGTACTTCTGTTGGAAGGGTGTGGGCATCGATGATGATTGAGGAGCATAATTGGAAGGGTTGGCTCTCTGGTCCAAAGGGAGGGGCTCGAGGCTGTTCTCATTGCGGTAGTCACTCTGGCTTGGCTGGATGGCGCAGTTCCATACATAGCGGGATCTCTGGTCGATGTCTTCGGGTTTCGTTCCTACAGGGACAGGTTTCGGCTTTGCAGGTTCAGGCTTCGGTTCAAAATGTGCTGGGGTATAGGAGCCTCCGGTGGTGGTTGGGGCTTTTACGGGGGTGGGTTTAGGTTTAGCGGGGGCGGAGGCGGGCTTAGGGGGTGGATTCGACTGGATGTCAGGGGTGTAGAGATTAGGAGGTGCAATTGGCTGTGCTTCAGGGGTGTAGAGATTTTGGGGTGCATGGTAGGATGGTGCGGAAGCTGGGGCGGGAGCTGGCGCGGGGGCGGTGTGTTGGGGGGCGGGTGCAGATGCGAGATGATATGCGGGGGCAGAATATTGGGGTGAGGACGGAGAATAGGAGTATTGGTAGTGAGGGTACTCGTGAGCGATGACCTGGGGTTCTTGAGTTTGGGACACGAAGTGATGATAGGCGTACTGAGGGGCGGGTGCGGGCACGGTTGGAGGGCTTCCGTGCTGTCTTGCCCACTGCTGGGCCGGGATAAAAGAGCTCTGGGCGGGGTACGGGCCGGGAAAAGCGTAAGGGCCGTAAGCTCCGGGGCTGTTGTAGGGGGTGTAGAACCCTTGGGGTGTGTACACTCGCGGTAAGGGCTCTGAAGCGGCGCGGCTGGCTGGGTTTACGGCGGTGACGACCGGCTCAGCCTTTTGGGTTGCGGGTTCCTTCTTGGCAGAGTCTTTGGTTGGAGCGGCTGTGGTTGTTGCGTTGCCTTTTTCAGCCTCGTGTTCTGGTTTTACTTTTTCATCTTCGTGGCCCTTTTTGGCCGCATCGGCCTCTGGAGCCTTTGTAGTCTCTGGAGCGGGGTTTTGGGTTTGGGCTCTTCGGTTGAGGTGTGTTCCTTTGAGTCGTTTTTCTCTGCGCTCTTGGGTTGTTCGTCTTGGGGTTGGTCCTGTTTTTGGTCCTCTGCGGATTTGTTGGAGTCGAGTGAGCTCTGTTCAGCATCCCTTGCCTTTGCGGAGCTTAAATCTTCGATCTGTTCGTCACCATTATTATAGTCACCATACTCGGCGAAAACAAAACTCACACAAAAGAATAGAAGCGATAGCCGGAGAATATTCATGACGGGAGAGGAATATTCAGCTTAGATTAATAGAACTTTTAAGTGACTGACCCCCGGATAACGAACTTTTCGATGAAATTTGTAATAAAACTCCGCGAAGTTACCGACTTAACGCAAAGTCAGTTTCAAAGTGGCAGAATTTTGGAAAATGAGGACAGAGGAAAAATTCTCGCGTCGATTTTGCAGACGCGGGAAAGAAGAAGAAAGAAAGCCGTTGTGCAACGCGCTGCTCAGGTGGTTTATTGTAGGTTTGCGGAGATATTTGTGATGATTGCCGATTCTGAAACGATAAACAACGCGGCAGATTTTCGCCAAGTCATTAAACTGAGTAGGCGACGACTTGAGGTCTCATGCGAACCAACGATTTCCTTCTTTTACTTGGCCGGACTCGTCTCGTATCATCCTTGCCACATTGTCCAGAAATTTCATCAAGTAAAGCACTGTATCCCTGTAAAGTTCAAGAGATTTCCCTGATGAGTGATGATGTTACTACATGACGTCTTTTTACAGATGAAAGAACGGAACTTCAATTCAACGCCGCGAAATCTCTCATCGCAAATTGTACTTTTAGTAGGAACATGGTCAGAATTTCTGAATGAAAACTTCACTGATTTCACTTAATGGAGCTTCTGCCTAAGACTCTGAGATCGTCGTCAGACGCGAGAATCAAAATTCGATTTGGGTCGTGCAAACCCGAGTTGAAGCGGAGAAATTCTTGGTTGGTTAAGGCTCTGTCGTATAATCTCTTGCGATGAGCTGAGGTTTGGACATTCACATAATGATTATGGTGAAAATGAGATGGCTCGAGTAAATTTTGAAACCTTGGAATGTTCCTCTGACTAGAAAATGACGATAGTATGTAGTATGCTCTAGTTGGATACCGAAGTTCAGCTTATATAATCTATCAACAGCCTACTTTTTAATATCATGGATGAATCGTCACCTTCTGGCCAAAGTATCACAAGCGCCATGCAATATTTCAAAATTTCCGCCGCCATTTTATTTTTTTACAGAGACTTTGTTGGTTGAAACGGTTATACCATTTCACTGAATTCTATCGGCAGCATCAAGAAAATTCAGCGAAATTTTCGCACAGCTTTGTTGAAAAATGTCTGTGTAAAAAATAAAATAGCGTCCGAAAATTTTTAAACGTCGCATGGCACTTGTGATACCTTCACCGGAGGGTGACGAAATTTTTTTCGTTGAATAACCGGAGTTCAAATTTTATTTTGAATGCGTAAAGATGCTCAACTTTCGGGGCTTTTTTTTAATTTCTAATACTATGAATTTGATAAATGAAAAACTCACAATCACACTAAAAAAAAAAACTCCGGCCGTGGGAGCCGCAATTACGCGCTATATATACATACCGTCTGTTCCGGGCTCAAAGGCCGAAAATTCCGGGTGGTGGAGCCGTAGCTTTGGCCTCTGAACCCGGAGCAATCGAAGCTATGGCTCCAGCAGCCGGAATTTTCGGCCTTTGAGCCCGGAACGGACGGTATGTCTATATAGCCCGTAATTGCGGCTCCCACGGCCGGAGTTTTTTTTTCAGTACAGCCCAAAATTAATTTTCTGACTTGCATATTTATCAATTGATGAATTTTCCAGACTGGAGACAGTTCGACTTCGGGGAGTTGTTCGTAACATCTTGCAGTTCATTACAATTCGCCAGTTTCCGCCTGCAGATAAATCCCTTCCGTCCCTCAGCAAAAGCCGATGGTGGATCCCGGCTGCCACCAAAGTCCTAGCACTGATATGTAAGTATCAACTGTACGTATTTGGTGCATTTAGACATGAGCCCTGAGATCCATAAGAATATATGCATAACAGGGCTCACGTCATAATGCACATAGTTCCATCGGCAGAACTATACGTCCAACTGATATGGTTTGAAAGCAGAAATGAAATATTACCTGATACCACGTTTACACCTTGCAGAAGCTTCTGATGCCTACCTGGTTATTTGAAGGCGAATTTTTCTATATTCACTGGGGCAATGGGTCAGTTGCGCTGGTTATAGAATTGTGTTTTGACGCTTGATTCCAGTAGATTAATTCGACGATGAAGTATTTGCCGTTATAATAAGTTTAAAAAATGACATTTTACACAAGAAATAAACTGAGAAGCACATGTCTGCTTTCATTTTTTCATGGACAGTCCGAGAACTGGAAGACACGTTGGGAGAAAATAACATCTTACTTCTCACAGCAGTAGCTAAGTGGTACACGCGAAATGTTGTCAACCTTTAATGTTAAAACCACGAAGAGGAAAAATACTTGTATAAAATTAAAATTATCAAAATGCAGTCAATGTTAGTAATTGTAGATTGGCGCTGATGAGAGACTCAAGAGGAACTCGATGCGTCTTATGAGCACATTGAATTTCTGAAGATGTTATGTAGGTGTACGTTATAATTTGAAAATTTCATTTTGACTCAGATGCGGCCAGTAACTTGACTGTACCACCTATGCTGGACTACACCGAATTCTACAACTCAGCACTAGACCACATCGACTTGATGCAAGATTATTACAATTGGCAATCCACGCACAATAATAAACAATTCGCCTACTGCCAATATCCTTTCATACTAAGCATCGTTGCCAAAAGAGTCATCCTCACGAAAGTAAGTAGATTTTTTCTCTGATAAAAAAATTGACTTGCCATCCATTTTCTATCAGCAATTTCTTTACTATACGTGTTCCGGCTCAAAGCTAAACTGATACTTAAACATGTCCAGTCAGTTTAAATAATAAACTAAGGGACATGTTGAATGGTATTATGTTCAAGTTTCTCAAGTTTAAAGTTGAAAATTCACGTATATATTTTTAGAGCATGAAAGTTTGAACTAACTTTAAGAGGCTACAAATTGAGGGCTGAAATATCTCACATTTTATATGTGATGGTTCTTGTAAGGCAGAAGATAACTAGTAACTTAATTTTCTAAGTTGGAGGTAAACAATCGCTCAGTTTTTTCAAGAAAACTCACTTCACGTGCTCATGAATTGAACAAGAAAGATACATATAAACCATTAGCAATAGAGAAGGAGAGGTAGAATAATATATACATAAAGTAGTACAGTTATTAATAAAATTTAAAATTGCCTAGTCCCCGACGTAAATAGCCTAGATGCTGATCGTCGTTAAATAAAATTAACTAACTAACTATTTGATGTAAGCCATTTTTAGAATGCCTGATAAAAGGGTTATTATGATATAATAGTTTATGTAACTCCGAAGTTACTTCTAGAGATATGTATGCTAATTAAAGCTATTGGACTCATATTTCAACTATAGATAATTTTAAATCTCTTATCTATTGAAGTATACAAAAATTATATTTATTTAATAATTTAATTTGATTTAATAATTTTTTGATTTATTGATTTCAATATGTATCTTTCGTGCTCATTGAATCGATGATATTTAGTCATACAGGAATTTTTATATTTTCATGAATTCTATACAAAATTAATGTAAATAAAATAATGCAAGTACTAATTTCAGGATTCAGAGCAGCAAATGATTCTGCGGGCCCGCAGATCGTTAGCTGCAAAAGTGGCGCGACATCAAGCTCCTCAAATAGACATATTTTTTCTAAACATTAGGGTCAGAAGATCACACTTAATCAGCGATTCTCTAAACGAGGTAACTATTATTCATGCTTCATTTTTTCAAAGTACACGCAAATTTTCATACATTTTAATGTAATAAAAAAAAGAACAAAAAAAAACCATAAATATGGAATTTGAGAGAAAAATAGCTGGTTCGCCTCTTTCACATTGTTTGAAAATATCTCAATCAAGTCGACAAACATTCCAGGAAGCTTGAGTGGAGCGTATGCAAGTTCCGGGAACGAAGATGAACAGATTTTAATTGAACTGACATTGTCTCATAATTTTCAAGAGATTTCCCTAAACTAGATGTTTACTTAGTGCCCCTGCAACTTTACTTCTTGGCACTTTTTGGCGGGTCTTTGGTCAAGTATAAAAATTTGCGTAAAATTCGTGTAAGCAGCATCTTGGATTCTTAAAACTCACTACAATGTCGCACAGAATTCGTGGATTCAGCTAGGTCTAAGTCATAAAATATTCCGTCCGTTCAGACGGAGTCTATTGCGGAATCCCTTCTCCTGAACACGAAATCACTTAAACAAATTCAAAGAAGGGTACGAGGTGCCGAGTTGGTTCCGTCTTCATTTTCTGTTAGTGAAATCAAGTTGAAAAAAAACATATCCTTAAATTTTCCACCAAGAAGTATTTTTTCTTAAATCAAGAATTTTGCTGCTTAATATACACTACTTTTTTGCTAGGCTCAAGCATTATTTTTCTTGTACCTAGAAAAATTCAACTTAAATCAAGATAACAGAAAAATTCTTGCAGGCAGATTCAAGAATCAGAGTGCTTGAGCCAAGCAAATTTTTTTGTTAGGAAGTCAAGAGGAAAACAGCTGCATCATGATTCACATGGAGTGCAGCGCTTTTTGCTCACTTTAAAAAAAAATGAAAAACGCGGTTCTTTTTAGCCACTTTTTGTCTAGATGTCCCTGGAAGTATATCGACGTTTCCTCACACAATAACCCACTTAAGAAATGTTGTTTGTGCTTTTCACAGATAGCAACTAAACAGAAAGATTTGAAGAAAAAGCTGAAGGTCTCATTCATAAGCGAACCCGGTCTGGATATGGGTGGTTTGACGAAAGAGTGGTTCCTCCTGCTCATTCGACAAATCTTCCACCCTGATTATGGAATGTTCGTGTACCACCCCCGATCAAACTGTTACTGGTTCAGTGTTGCGCAAATCGAGAACTTGCAGGAATACAACCTGATTGGAGTTTTGATGGGGCTGGCTGTTTATAACTCTATCATCCTTGATCTCCATTTCCCGACGATTTGCTACAAAAAACTTCTCTCGCCACCGATTGTGCCTATAAATGTATCCAGTGTAGGAATCATTCGGAGACCGACTATTGAGGATCTTGCTCAAATCATGCCGGTAAGTTATTATTAATGGAATCGGTAGCACTGAATTCATAACTGCCTTCCATTTTTCTCCATCACGTAAGAATTTTTCGAAATAGTTGGGGAATGATAGAGGTTTAATAGATAGCCAATGATACGTAGTGATAGGCATGTGAGATGCCTGAAAAATTCTCTCACTTCTCAGTTCTGACTTTTTTTGGCCGACTTAAAAACCTTATCCCATGTGCGAAATTTTATTCGTTTGATTTCCGTCTACAAAGGAAGAAAAAAAGGCTTTTCTGCATGTATTTAATGAGAATATTCTAATATACTTTTGGCTGCTGAAGCGGAGGATGATTCTGACTTTATTCCAATCACCAACCACCCTTTTTTGGAAAAACGAAGTTTCCGAAAATTGCCAATTTTAACCCTCAAAACGACCTTTTGCCGCACCAACGGAAACGAATGTTTCTATTGATGGATTAATGCCACGAGCATAAGTCTTGGGAAATATCTATTTTCAATAGAAAATCTATATATTATCTATTAAAAATAATCTAATAAATCTCGACATCCCTCTGCAAGATGACTTTTTACAAAATAATGATTCAGCTTAGCTCTAAAACGTAATGTGATTCATTAGACCCATAATTTTGTAATCATAAAACAAATGTAGGCTTAAGAATATTTTTCTACCGGAGAATTTTTGTAAAAGGTAAAACATATCGTAAAAATAAAGGCTACATTTTGCAACCGTTGGATACATTCGTCATTCAATATTCAATTCGTTAGGATGCGAAGTACATAATCTAACGTCTAGACTCACATCTTTCGAATCGTCTCTCGGTTCATCCACCGTCGCGTTTCGGATTTCAAAATACGCGTTTTCAACGGATCAAACAGCTGCCAACTCGGAAATGTTACAAAAAGTAAACAAATCCTCCTCCTAGCAACCTGTCACCTCTAAACGAGCATCAGGTGACCATCAGGCTTGCATTAAACTCCCGGATCAGAGACGAAAATATGTATTATGAAAATAAGAAGTTTACATTATATTTCCTACAAAATTAATGATCTGTACTGATCATACAGACTCACAAACAAACATTTTTGAGGCGACAAGAATCAAAATAAGTAATCTCCTCTTTTTTGCAAAATTCACTCAAGAACACGTTCATTCCCGAAGGCTTTTCTAGAATATTGACTCCGTTTGAATCTAAATAGATAATATTCATGCTACAATTTCGAATTTTGGATTAAAAAGGATAAAATCCATGAAAGAATATTCAAGATCATTTAACTCTTAAATTGATAGTTAATACATCCGGCATTTGTGTCCCTGACGTGCAAAGATTCTCCATATGCATATTAAAAACATTGGTAGCCATTACTTAAAGGCTAGTCTAAAGATGCCCTAAAGTCCCAAAAATTGCATTGCATTGTGTTGAATTTTGTTATTGTATTTTCTCCAGGTTTTAATCCGTTGGTTCTAGGGCTGCAGGAATAATATTTGGCTTAAAAAAATCGTGTGATAAAGTAAAATATAAGTACATATAAGTAAAAACCATTGACAGGAACTACCAAAATTTTAAAGCTCTTTAAACAAGTAAACCTCAAAATTTAAGGTGATTTCCTGGTCTTTGAAGTAACGACTGGTCGTCGTAACTAATTAACTATACCTATAATTGATAAAGGGTGCAAAAGGTGTGACAAAATATATAATATTACTTGATGGTCGAATACGAGATTCACTTCACATTCAAAATTTTTATGGATTTGTTTATCTGTTGTAGGATATTTCGAAGAGTTTAACCGAATTGTTGATTTACGAGGGGAACGTGGAGGATGATTTATGTCAAACTTTTCAGGTTTGTCTCTGTCAAAATTTAAATCTGTAGAATTAATTAAAAACCGATTTCTCGTTTTTTAGTGACCCTTTTTTGTTAATTATAAAAGCAGAGGTCTTCTATATTCAGAGATTGACACATCACATTCATGATTAATTGCAAACATTTCATTTTGAAAAGTAATGGATTTAGACAATTGAACTCGGGGCGTCGTTCGGTACACATAGGCCCGGCAAAGAATCGAGCACCTCACTTATAAATCGCTGACAATGGTTTTTTTGACATGCATTCTTGTAGGCGCTGTCCGTTTCACGCTGTCCGCAATGACCGCACTGTGTTTGATGCAATGCGTGAAGTATTTGTGTAGTCTTGTAGGCGCTTATATGTGTTACATACCGATCGCCGCGCCGAGGCTTCTCATTTTTATCTCAAGTCCTCGTCATCACCTCGTCCTGCGCCGCGCCGTTCCAGGCCAAATTGCGTGTTTGATTTCTTTCTTTACTCGACTAATTAAAGGTGCTGTCTCTTGTATCACTGAAAGACGACGAAAGTAGAAATTACTATATTCTCAGGAAATTAGAGATTTTGTCGCGTTTTCTCGTTTGTAGTTTTTTTTTCTGAATCCGAATTTTTTTTATACCTACATTTAAAAAAATTGCAAAATTTGCCGCCCCCTATAGATTTGCCGCCATGGGCCGCGGCCACCCCCTTAATCCGGCCCTGTTGGTACGCACATGCTTTGGATTGTATTTTGCAATGCGGAAGTACAATTTCTGGCTCACACATTAAAACACCTATCTACATAGGGAAACTAATGACACATATGTTGTATCCATAATGAGCTAAAAATTTTAGTTCCCATAATTGCAAAATGTGTTCCATTTCTGAACAATAACATGACCTCCAGGAATTCTATCTATGCTGTAAGTTTTAAAACCCGCCAGTCATGGTTCAGATAGTTATCATTTCATAGTATTATTTAATTTTGTAGATCCTTTAGCTCACCAATCCTGTCATTTTTTAATCACACTTGCGAAATTTTTGTTAAAAGGTTTCTTTTGAAGAATTTGGCAGAGTGGAGACATTCCCTCTAAAAGAAAGCGGCGAAAGCATAGCAGTGACCAACGAAAATCGAGAGGAATACGTTCAATTATACCTAGACTGGGTGCTCAATAAGGCTATATTCGAGCAATACCGTGCATTTTACCTAGGATTTCACAGCGTTTGTGCATCTAACGCTCTCTTGGTAATAATTTGAATATTCAGTAAACTGAAGTTAGGCTCGTTAAATGACTAATCAAACACCAAAAATTAGAGAAAATTTCAGAGATGGCTGACTTGAGATTCAAATCTTTAAAAGAAGGTGAAACCGGGTGGAACATTAGAAAATCTCCATCAAATAATTGTCTGCCTTTTAGTGTCAGTCCCCTTTCACAAAATTCTTCCGGGCACATTGCCATAAATTGCCTGAAATTTTCGATGCTCAAAAATCTGAAGTATAAGTCTATATTTGCATAGTGGTGATTCTGGCAAGTTGACACCATAGTTTTCCTCAAACATTTTTCTCGCTTTGAAAGGTACAGCCAACTACCAAGTTTTCAGATTTTAAAATTTCTTAATGTTTTTATCCTACTAAGGGAGGATGAGTTTTCAGCCGAAACGTTTTGGTGGTTCCTATTTATGTAAAAATTAGCCTTGTTACCCGCTGTTTGAATTATTATTATTGTAGTTTTCCTCGAAGTAACCCCAGTATAAACATTGATTCTTGACGAGGTAGCTTGCTTCTTTTATGGTTTACGCACTTACAAATCGATTGTTTGTAATAAAGAGAAATCTTCACAAACTGGCAACAAGAGTGGACAGTGTATTGCCAACATAAAAATCCTCCAATGTCCATATTCCCTCAACTTTCTGGTCTACCACGAGCAGATCAAGTAAAATTAACCAGGCTGTGCTTTGGGCACACGTCTTTCACCCACCAATACATAATCAAAAAAGTCCAACCCCCAACCAGCATCTCTTGTAATGTCCCTCTCTCAGTTAAACATGTTTTAATAACTTGCCCTACATATCAACAATTAAGATCCACAATTTTCCCTCCACTTTCTGATCTCCATACCATCCTTTCAAAGTATTTTCTGAAATCCCTCTCTTTTTCAAACGAATTAATCTCCTTTAATGTATTATTTCTTTGTCCTAATATTTAATTTTGTACTACCTTTTGTGACCCCTACTTTTTAAATTTTTAAATTCTGTACTATTTATTTTAATCTCTCCTCTAAGGTGTTAATGGCTCAATTGTTAAAAGCACCAAATAAACGTATCTACCAACCAACCGCACACTTAGATGGACGGAAAACGATGTTGCCAACTTGCAATAATCGGCACCGCTTTCCGAATATCAACTAGAGTTCGTGACATGGCAGTATTTCAACTCCACAGACTTAATTTCGCCGAACTGCTGAGTTCGTAGGAACTACTTCCGCAATTTTTTTTTGCTGAGTTCCTTCGTGCTGACGATGTCTCACCCTGTTGATAATTTATTTTGATGCTAGCGAACTTAAGACGAAAAAAGAGCAACAGCTCAAGGCATATTTTGTCAATGAAAAGCGCTAAGATAAATGTACGCAGTATTTTTTCTAAGCCGAGTAATGAAGTTTTTCTGGTCAATAATGATTCAATCTTGCACTCCAGCTTTCGCATTAAATTCATGATTCGATTTCGTTGCCAATTGGATGGGATGTACGTTCTTTTATTCAAATTTTCATTTCCACTCACTTGATATCATAGGCATTTCTGTACAGTAATGCAAAATAAAGTTTCAATGATAGGTGAGCTAAATTTCAATTTGTTTGCGTTTGATTACAGTTGCTCAGACCTGAAGAAGTAGAAACTTTGGTTTGCGGTTCTCCTACTATAAATATCACTGAACTGAAGAAAATTACGTCCTACGAAGGTTTCAAACCAAATGATCCGATTATCAAGTGAGTCTTGTTTAGATTTCTCAAACTTAAAATTTTTTACGTCTCCAGAATCCATTGGGGCTTATAAGAAAATCTATTCATATTTTAGCATTATCGTTCATCGGTCATTCTAGAGCGTTCGGTAAAATTGATGTAGTATTACATCTGTTTTGAACTGTTCCTATGTAAGGAGAAAGATACGACCACCCTTGTGTTCTTATAATGCAATACATTTTTTACTGTTTCTTTGAAATTACTTTTTATGATTTTAGCCAAGTTTTTGATACATTCATAAGTTGAGAAAAATTACGATTTGCATCTGGACCCATTATGCATATGCATGATAACATCACAGAAAACCTTCTTTGACCTGAATAAACTGAAAAACTCCCTCCTTCATAAATTATCTATCAAACAAATCGTGTTAGGAGATAATAAAATCATCTTGCAGGATACACAAGGCAAAGACTAAATGGATTAAATTTTGCAATAAGAAACCACTAGCTCTGGTTCTTCCATGAAAGCACCTTTCTGCTTGGTGAATCAATAGCACATATGTTGTTTCTAAAATGAGCCAGAAATAGTGGTTCCTCATCGCAAAATGTAGTCCTTGTAAGCAAATTGCTAAAATTATAAACATTTGAGGAAATGAGGATTTTCCGGTTTCATGTGAGAAACTGAAAAACTGGATTCTTTGTTTGCAGGCGCAATAAAAATTAATTTTGATGTCATAAAATTGCAATTCAATGATCTACATTAAAGGATGGGCGGATGAAGGGATAAAGGTGGCGATGTGGTGAGGGGGTGGGTAACAGGCGTTCCAATTCACTGAAAAAAATGTGCTTGACTCAAGCATGCTGATTTTTTAATTTCCCGCCAATGATTTTTTTCTCTTGTTTTAAGCTGAATTTTTCTTGATGCAAGAAAAATAACGCTTGGGTTGAGCAAAAACGTAGTTTATGTTAAGCATCAAAATTCTTGATTTAAAGAAAAATACTTCTTGGCGGCGAATTTAAGATTCTTTTTTTGTCAGTGACAAAAATTGAGTGCACAAAAACTTGATGACGGTACACTGGGGAAAAAAACGAATTGGATATAGAGTCCAGACTCTTGAAAACATTGACGAGAAAAAATACTCTTGATTCAATCGGATTTTTACTTGAATCAAAACGAAATCTGCTTAAATTAAGAGGCTTGGTTCTTGATTTAAGCTAGATTCTGATTGAATAAAGAGCAATACTTTTTCTTTCCGATGTTTTTAAGAGTCTGGACTCTAGATCCAATGTGTTTTTTTCCGGTGTGACACAAATTGAGTGCACAAAAACTTGATGATGGTATAGTGAAGATGATTAATTTTTTGGGCTTGAAACTTGTTTCAGGGATTTTTGGAAAATTCTAGACTCGCTATCCACCGAGCTGAAGAAAAAATTCCTACTTTTCACGACGGGGAGCAACCGAATTCCTGTCGGGGGCATGGAGGAAATGACGTTCAAAATCACGAAGATGATCAACAAGCGTGAGAACCTACCAGAGGCACATACTTGCTTTAATCAGCTCGTGCTTCCCGAGTACGAAACTACGGACGAGCTGAAACAGAAGCTCATCATCTCAATATCAAACGCTGAGGGTTTTGGACTGGAGTAAGAATCTTAATGGTGCGGGGTTAATATTTGTACATATTTTTATTGTTTTAAATAAATAAAGCTTCTATGAGGTCAGATGGTCGAAACGCTTTCATCACTGTCACTGTTAAAAATGGCCTCTATTTATTTAGACGCTCTTGCGTAAATTAAATCTCAAAATAATGGCCTGGTTACACGATCAAATTCCCGTCAAATTCCGATCAAAATGATGACCAAGATGGCGGTCGATAGTTATCTAGATTGATGAGTAAAATTAATGAAAACAGCGTGTTGATTGAAATAAGCACGAAATAAGCACGGTTGTGTGGAAATCAGATGAAGGATGAGCCCCACAGCTCCATCACCTGCCATCAAACTTTTGCAGGCCGCAGAAATTTGATGGTAGATGGTGCGCACCAGTCACCATTTGATCGGAAATTGATGGAAATTTGAGCGTGTAACCAGCGCATGAGCCGAAACTGCAAAGTTAATAGGCATCAATACACGATCAAATTCCGAACCAATTCTGATCAGAGTAGACCAGGCGATGACTGATGGTCACCACGCAACAGTCCTCTCTGACAAAAATTCGAGGGGCCGTCAAATTTTGTTCAGAATGGAGTGCCACCATCATTTCCTGCTGCATGAAACATTTCTGCCATGTTTTCATTTCAAAGTCAATCAGAGGAACGATTTTAAGACTGATGACTCCTGACACTTTGATGGCTTTGGTTCAAGGCTTTGATGGTGTATCGAGACCTAATCGGATTTTTAGACAGCTGTAAGATTAAAATTAAATCCACAAAGTACTCCAAATATATTTTGCCGAGTCAACAATAAAAACTTTTATATTGATAATAGTGATAAGGTATTATATACGAGCATATAATTACATAATTTATTGAAGGCGGAAGAAGGCTGAAGTACAGAGAGACTGACCATAACGGATTGCACCTTTTTCTTTAACGGTTTTCATGGACATGCAATAGGATTAGTTGCAGGTATTCGTGGCCCAGCAACAAAATGTCTATACTTCGAGAATCAAAAATTTTCTACTTATATGACTGAGATTACAGTTTACTCGGAGTAAACCGATAAAATACCTTCCCTTTGGTTTTACCTTACCTAACTAGTCCTAGCGAGAGTCTTTGGATCAAAATGATTATTGAAATTAAAAAATTCTATAAGTAAATATTCTACCAAAATGAAAAAACAGGGAATTTTTTGCCTTGAAATGTACCAATCACATTGACTAGAGTCTACCTTCATCGTCGTCATCGGTTTCTGGTGCTATCGTCAAGAAACTATGTCATCGTAGATAGCCTACGAACAATCATCCGTTTTGTGCACTGCGCATGAACCCTACATAATGGTCTCGAGTTATCTCATAGTAGGTGCTTCATAGTTTACTTACAAACTTGTATAAAACAAATTATTCTTGGTCCTAAAACTGACTTCTATCACTAAGGTTCAACACAATTTATTCTTGAATTCAAGCAAGCCAACGAGGATCAGTACCCTATTCAAAAGTAGGTTCTACGCGTCGTCACGCTTCGGCGAAATGTAACGCCCCTTCAAAACTCACGAATGCAACTAATCATGCTCATCATCATGGAGTTGCCTACTCGCTCAAATAAAGGCGAGCACACACGGCTAGCTTTTACGATGGCCGATCCGACCAGAAAGTCATCAATATGACCATTAATTTATTCTCATATATCAGTGATATTAAGGCCACAGCAGAGACCATAGTTGCAGATGCGCCGAAAAATTAATTACTCTTACTTCATTTTATTGTTTTCATTAGGACAGAAATATTTTAGGCCTCCAATACTTTTATCTTTGTTTCCATAAATTTACTTTTACAGGTGTTTGGTTTTTATATTAATCCTCATGAAAAAAATTAAAATTAAAGTAAAAGATAAATGCGTGATTAAGATGAAAATTGTTGTAAATTAGCTCATAATAAATTATGATTTGCATTCGATAGTTTTGAATGGAATGTTCGAGGATGTTATTTTTCTCCCGAGACAATATAGTAAGAACAAAATAAGCCCAGCCGTTTTAAGATGGCTTTGAAGTTTTCAAATGCTGCATTTATGATCGCGCACCACCGTGGGTCACACATTTTAAGATTAGGAGAAAATGCTTTGACGTAAAATGAGGCTCCAGATAAAATTTTCTGGAGCACTACCAGGCGTTTTATTGCGTTTCATTATTGGATCATAGAAAAGCGGATTGTCTTCGAAACGCACACTTTCTTTTTTCCATGGATTTATGGTGTGCATCTTTAAAGTGAAATTCCACAGAAACGTCGAAATATCGAACAAATTTTACACTGTGATACAGGTCTTACTTTACATTGGGAAATAAACGGATCCATTTGAGGCCTGGAGACGCAGCACAGCTGTTGAGTCTTAACATATCTCTACTGTGGAATCTAACTTAAAGTTAAAAGTATTTGAACGCGTAAATAACCGTTCCATGGGACTAATATGCAATATTTCGCTTGTGGACATCTTCAGCTTTATTTTAGGGTTTGCACAATTGAGTTAGAGGAATCAGCTTAAATGTGCCGCTTGGTGAAATGAATCCACTCTCCGAAAATTTAAAGAAAAACCAGTAAATTAGCAAAATTTGTTCCATATCTAGATGATGAGCCGGTGAGGGGTGAGGGAGGGGTCACCTTAAAAGCGAGAGCGAAACAGCCTAACAGAGGCGATCCAGTAACTTTGCAACACCGGATTTCCTGCGTTTAAACCTATATTATAAAATCGATTATTGTCGGAGCACCTGACCTCTTTAAGAATCGATACATTTCCATAGGTTTAAATGGGGGGGGGGGATGTTGCCAATTTGTTGGATCCACTAATGCAACCGGTTCCACACAGAAGCGTCATACAGTGGCGATTCTTGAAATTGGCATCGCAAGGTGTCGCCCCTTTAAAAATGTGGCCGGTATTAATTATTAATTATTAATTAAAATGGAAAAATAATCGACATCTATCGAAATTTTATGGAGCATCTGGCTTACTCACGAAGAATCGATTACTTATTATAATTGAGTTACATGCATTGGAAAAACAAAGTTGCGACTGCACTGTACTGCACTGGAAAAAAAACACATTGGATCTAGAGTCCAGACTCTTGAAAACATTGACAAGAAAAAGGACTCTTGATTCAATCAGATTTATAAGCTTAATTCAAAAGGAAATCCGCTCAAATTAAGAGGCTTGGTTCTTGATTTAAGCTTAAATCTGATTGAATCAAGAGTATTTTTTCTTGTCGATGTTTTTAAGAGTCTGGACTCTAGATCCAATGTGTTTTTTCCCCCCCTTTTTTTTCCAATGCACTGTACCGGTGTTATGAAACGAGCAGTGTGAAAGTTTACTCGATCGCTCATTAAATTTAAAATCAAAGATCTTGTAGATAGATTTCCTTGGATTACGTAAAAATGCGTTATCCTGGACGAGGATCGAATAAATTCGAAGTCGAGGAAGTTACGAGGAACGGCTATCAGTGATAAACTAGAATTCCAGCGGCTTCTCGTCGGTCAGTCGACTTAGCGACACTTCTGCCCCAGCGCGGGATGAAGGGCGGCAAAAGGAGCGACTCCTGTCACTGTCGAATTCATTATTTTGATCGGCGAACGATGCTGCGGCGGCGTTTGGCGTGCGGTAATTGGCGCATTACCGTGCAATTAGCGCTCATGACACGCGAGGAGACATGAAGCTGCGAGCTGAGCCGTGATACGCTAAACGGTCAAGTGACAGCTGAGCTTCCCGCCGTTGCCACGTCTTTGAATTATTTGACCAAAAGGGAGCGGGACACCGGTTTTATCGTTTAAGCGTGGCAAACTTTGAAACAATACTGCCGAATGACTGCAGGGTGATGATTGAAATTGATGGACAATGCTATAGACGAAGCAGACACAGGGCAAATGAAGATATACCCCATTGGTTGAAACGGGTGGTGGTTATAGAGAGGATGATGAACTGACAATAGGGGTCCCTTGTGGGTTGCCCTTAGTTAGTCTATTACTTACCTCCTTTGTTCTTGCAACCAATTGCTCCTACACGGAGAAAAAAACTTCGTGCGTGGGAGCCAAAGTTTAGGTCATATGGATCTCTAAAGTTTTCGGATTGAGCATCTTAACACTTAAGGTCTAGCTGCCGAAGTTCAGGTCAGACATCTGAAACTTCAGTTCTTATATCTGAAGTACCTCACATGTGAGAACCGAAGTTTTTCGGATGTGAAAACCGAAGTACTTCAGATGTAAGAACTGAAGTTTTAGATGTGTGATTCGAACCTCGACAGCTAGACCTGAAGTGTTCAGATGCTCAATCTGAAAACTTCAGAGATCCATATGACCTAAACTTCGGGTCCAACGCACGAGGTTTTTTTCTCCGGGTACCAATATATAGGATGCTCTATTTTCCCTATGTCTTCTTAGTCTATCGTTTTGACTATCAATTTCGATGAAAGCCGTCTAAATATGAATTTACAAAATCAGGATGACTGTATCATGGTTTGCTTTTGGCCTGAAAAGGAATTATGAGAAAACAACCCCCTACATTTTCTATATAAGGCTGCGTCGAATTCTTTGGGGGAGGGGTCTTAATGATTGTACCCCTGTTCAGGCACAAAATGAGTAATGCTAGGGGTCTTTATTAAAAACGTAACGCTGAAAATCAAATTATTGGACCACCCCCCCCCCACTTCCCCAGTAATGCACCCGTTCATACAGGTCTGCATCTTCCTCAAGGTAAATACGTAACGCTCTGATAGACCACGTTGATGTGTGTTCTGAAATGAATGTTGGATGAAAATTTGCCGCTTTGCGTCGATTTTAAATTTTAAATGTTCAATTTTGTTTTAACGCACCGCAATCCTGAACTACCTCCTCTTCCCTCAAGGCATCCGTAACGCAAGGTCAGACAACCCCCCCCCCCCATCCCTTGGGCGTTACGCATTTTTTGAACGGTCACTTAATTTACATTATCATTGTACGGTTGAGTGCGGAGAGATTAGTGATAAGAATAAATGAACAAAATAGGGTGACGATTTGGCAAGTACGAGACAGGTGACTCGCAAGAGAAGTCGCTGGCTCGTCTATTTTCCATAAACTTTCTCCCGTGGTGAGGTTGAGGCTTGAGGAGGAGGAGATTGAATGCAAGCATGTGGCATGTGCGAGACAAAATTAAGATTCCCGAGGAAGGCTGCGGAAATGAGCGCAGTGCGGTGGCGCGCCGCAGCGTGAGCAGCATCTCGCTTTATGTTCCTGCTCCGGCGACCGTGTTCATGTGAGAATTCCGTCATCCCGAGCCCCGCCCGCACCACTAAGCGGCACTCCCCCACCGTGATGGTTGGACCTTCCAAACACACCGCTGCGGACAGACCTCTTCAAAAGAAAAAAAAAAAAAAAAAAAATTAAATAAGACCTCTCCATTTTTTTCAAAAATGGGCCTGTTGCAAACTTTTGCTAGAGCAAAAATAGAGTTGTTTCTTGTAGATAATGCCTCAAAAATCACGATGAGCGCATCGGCAAAGTCTGAAATGCACTCATAACTTCACAATCTGCGTAAGAAATTTGCGTTTTTTTAAGCTTCCCGCTTCAAAAACGATACTACGGCACAGATGAACATTTTGTTAGAGGAGTCGCTCCATCGTCGGCGATATTCATCATAACCGACGCTTGCGCGCAGTTCCGCGCGTAATTCGAGGAGAGTTCAAGGTCAATCAATTCGGGCGTGGAAAATATGAACGTTAACACACCGATTATTATCTGGTCTAATCCAGTTCAGGTGTTATCTCGTCCCATCAAACGTGTTTTGGCGGATTGGCGTCGGCCATGATGATTATTGCCGACGATGAACGACTCCTCTTACAAAATGTTCACCTGTGCCGTAGTATCGTTTTTGAAGCGGGAAGCTCAAAAAACCGCAAATTTCTTACGCAGACTGTGAAGTTATGAGTACATTTCAGACTTTGCCGATGCGCTCATCGTGATTTTTGAGGCATTATCTATAAGAAACAACTCTATTTTTGCTCTAGCAAAAGTTTGCAACAGGCCCATTCCCTAAATTGACCTAATGACTCGAGAAAAGGACGTTTTCATGGGTAATCTGGAGTAATTTAATAGGGAGGGTATCAGTATGGCCACAGGGCCCCATGCAGGGCTTAGGACCCAAATATGGTGATGCTTTGTTTTGGTTTTTGAGGATGGAATCCATGGAAGGGGGGGTCATTGCCAACTTTTGACGGTTACCACCTGGATATCACCAACCGCACGTGCTGCCAACCTTACTACATCCAAGATGATTTTTCTACAAAATTACACAAGCTTAGCCGTAAAACCACGTAAATACGTCGTAACAGTGCATTTGAGTAAATTATAGTTGCGATATGCGGATAAAACTATATTTTGAGTCATTTTGTATTTTCATTTCCTTACAGCGTCCATCATATTTGGGTCCTAAAAGGCTCCATTCAGCCTAAGATGGTTGAGCCAATCAGAGGTGGAAACCGAAATGGACATTCTCTCCCCATTAAGGTACTCTAGGGTAATCGACCCCCATGAATTCGAGTTTGAGGGTCCTGTCATCCCCAGAGGATTCTCTGATGGGGCACAGGGGGACTTTGAACTTGTAAATTTAACCAGTGCGGGGTCCCCCTATGCCCTTTCAGAGAAGCCTCTGGAAACGGGCCACGGAGGATATTTTTGAACTTTCATCATCGATGTGCATCGCATTTTTATAGATGCTTAAGTCCTTAAGCCTTACGCGTTACAGCAAAACTCCGCAATCTGACATCACTGAGCAAATACCTCTTCTATCTGTCGCCAAACGCAAACGCATCCAGATGAACGTGCCCCCTCGACCGAGAACGCTCACGCTGATTTCTATTTGCAAAAGTTGTTTTACCTCCGTTTTTTATCCTAATGCCATTACTGTAGTCTTACGTCTAACTCTCTAATGAAAGTGCCAATTAAGAACTGTCCTCGTCCTCAGGCTTGGCTCCCAGACCCCGGTTTCAGCCCCCCGCCTCCTCCCCATTCCCCCTCTCTCCATCGCGGAAACGCTTTATTAAAACAATCGAGCGCCGACTCTCCAGAAATATCCGAGTTTTATTTTCTTATCGCTCCAAACAAACTGAAATAACCGCGATAAGATTTTGCATGGGCGAGGCTGGTGGGGGTCGGTCCCCGGGGGTTCCGGGCCCCCTCCGCAAGACTTGCGGCCCCCTTCCAGAAAAATTTTGACAGCGTTGCCGCTTGATACCTTCAAATCTCGGATTTGTCTGAAGGACGATGCTGCCGTGCTAAGGAAAAACGCCTTATGAACATTCGAGAGTTGCCAAATTTCCTTCAATAAAATGTTTAATTTTGAGGAAAGTTATGAACATTTTTCCTTGAAATTTTCAGGTACTTTAAGTGAACTTGCAAGCAAAGTTATCTTTGCCGATGAATACCAAAAGGCGGATTCCGGTATCGCACATTTTCAACCAGAGTTGAATTCAGTAACCTTCTGCACATGTTTTTCATCTCAACCTTTGCTAATCTTTGTTTTTTATTGTTCCGATAGTTCTTGTTTTTAATATTAATTGTCACTTCCATTGTAAGTGAAAAAATTATCTGTTTTATATATTCAAGCGATAATAATAATAATGAAAAAAATGTAATATAAAAATTTGGAAGAAAAACATTTGTAAGTTTACCGGGAAATTCGTGTTTTAGAAATAGAAATTTGGCAACGCTTGAGGGTACATACTGCGTTTTCCCTGAGTACGGCAGAATGGAGCCCTTGGTCCCTCAAGCCTCAAAAAGATTTCATGGGGGACTAAATACTTATACCTTTTCCTGCGAGATTAATCCAGTGAGAGTCGTAGTTCCTCCTCTCTTTATCTCATTCCGCTTGTTGGGCATGACCTTAAGAATATCTCACAAAATTCGTCACTGTCATAAACCTGCTGCACGTAACAAGGCCGGATTAAGGGGGTGGCCACATGGACATCAGCCCATGGCGGCAAATCTAGGTGGCGGCAAATTTTGAAATATTTTTAAATGTAGGTATAAAAAAAAATCTGATTTAGAAAAAAAAATTACAAACGAGAAAAGGCTACAAAATTTCTCATTTCCTGAGAGTATAGTGATTTCTAATTTTGTCGTCTTTCTCTTTCTCTTTTGTCTGATACAAGAGACAGCATCTTTTATTAGTCGAGTTAAGAGAGAAACCAAACACACAATTTGGCCTGGAACGGCGCCACTTCGGGAGAAATGATGACGAGGACTTGAGACGAAAAGGAGAAGCCCTCGGCGCGGCAATCGGCATGTAACTCATATTAGCGCCTACAAGACTGCACGAATACTTCACGCATTGCGCCAAACACAGTGCGGTCAGCGTGAAGCGCATAGCGCCTACAAGACTGCGTGAATAGCGCCGAACACGGTGCGGTCGGCGCGGCGCGGCGGCGGAAGGTAAAATCATTAAACCAAATTTTGTGTTTGTTTGTTCTTAATGTTTTCGTTCATTACCTATGAATGGAAGGCCTTGTCCATGAGAGATAGGTTTACGACACTTGACTTTCGCGCAGAGTTCCGTGACCTTTTGCTAGTAGTGTTGACAGGGCTTTCCCAAAAAATGTGTTCAACACTAGTAAACGCGTCTTATGCACCCCTCCCCCGCTGGCACGTTCACTTGATGGTTTTTATTGATGTTTCAAAACGAATGAGAAGAGGGCGGCAAAATACAGGCGGCCCATGGGCGGCAAGTTGGAAAATCCGGCCCTGGCACGTAAAATTAATGACCGCCAAATGCCAATCTATCAATATGATCATACCGCGCATACTATGAGCGGTGGTACCGATCAATGTCAAAATTTCATTTTTATAATAAGCTTTTACAGGGTGTCTATACTAAAACAGACTGGCCAAAAATCAGTCCCTTTACAGTACTTTTTCAGTACATTCCCAAAAAATTCACCTCGTCAACAGGAAAATTCAGTACTTCTTCAGTACCTCCTCTACAGGAAAATTCAGTACTTCTTCAGTACCTCCTCAACAGGAAAATTCAGTGCTTCTTCAGTACCTCCATTTGACAAAATTCGAAAAATTTCACGAATTTGAATTCCTCTCTCAAATTAAGACAAAAGTGAGAGAACAATGAAAAAACTCCGGACCGCTTGCGGAATTTCCGCACTTTTGCAATACTTCCGGACCCCCTTTAAAAATTGGTACTATTTCCGGACTTGTAGACACCCTGCTTCACCGGAACGCAGAGGCTTTCTTTTGCCTTTGACGATGTTAACCGGAGGCGAACGACCTTTGAGGCCGGAAAAATGTTGGATTCCCAAGTAACACCTGCGTGGTAGCACAGAAGTGAGGAGAAAAATTAAGACGGTCGGCGATCTTATCTGGGGTCATAGACATGGTTCCCAACACGGGGCTCATGGGATCGAGCTGGACGGTGCTCTGTCATCAACGTTGCCAACTACTTCACGAGCAACGCTTTTTTCATTGGTGAGACGTGATAGTTCTGCAGCACATCTGGCAACAGCTGGTAAACGCAGCTTGGCCACTTGGGTCGGGTTCTGGGTTCCCATTGGGAGGTCATTATCAAGAGCTTCGGTTTAAGCCTCCGCCCCATGCGTCGCGCTCTCGACTCCGAAGTTGCCATATCACGTCCTCGTTGATCGGCCCCGGTGTCTTCGTTCCCCTATTTAACGTGTCATCGATTTAAAGATTTGATAACCATGCACCATGTACATAGACGCCAGCTTGATAAGAAAAAAGAATTTGAGTGGTTGAAGCTGGAGCTATCTTGGGGGTTTTCCTGGAAATCCGCACTGAAAAAAAAAACTCCGGCCGTGGGAGCCACAATTACGGGCTATATAGACATACCGTCCGTTCCGAACTAAAAGGCCGAAAATTCCGGCTGCTGGAGCCGTAGCTTCGGCCTCTGAACCCGGAGCAATCGAAGCTAAGCCTCCAGCAGTCGGAATTTACGGCCTTTGAGCCCGGAACGGACGGTATGTCTATATGGCCCGTAGTTGCGGCTCTCACGGCCGGAGTTTTTTTTTTTTTTTTTTTTTTTTTTTTTTTTCAGCGCGAGATGGTAATCTATTCCATCGGAAAACTCAAAGAAAAGAACTGTATTACGTGCGCAGACACACAATCAGGGATCGAAGTTCATGTAAGCCATTGAAGATGGCGCATCTATGTCAACTTGTGCCTTTCAAGTGTCCCGAAGTAATTGTCCTTTGGCAACAAAAAGATTACCTATTCTTAGGCCGACTCCTTCAGCTACTGTGCAGCTTTGTAAGTCGCTTGGACATTTCCATTTTTCCGAGTAGAATGTCTATTGTATAAAGAGAGTAAGTGCAGGTATGTCGGTAATTTTAAGGTTTGGTCGGGGAGCTCTTGGGGCTAAAAAGGGCAGCCAACCTATGAATTCAAATTATCCAGAGTAATATATTATTAATGCCGATACGATCCGTCGTTTAGGAGGCACACAGTTGAGGAAGTTTTTACATAAATTTACTCATTTTTGCGGAGACCGCTCATTTACCTTTGAACATTCTTGGGCATCTTGGTTTGATATTGGAACCTAAAGATAGGCAACGAAATATTTCGTGTTAGAAGGTTGCCTGCCCTATTGTGCCCTCACACCTCCATGTTTTGATGTGTCCGCACATGCATGTAAAGCCGCTTTTATAGCGCTATCTGGCGCGGCGCTCTGCGACACCTAGCTGCCGAAGTCCCCTATCCTCCCAAAGCCTTTCAACACGGAGAAAAAAACTTCGTGCGCGCGTGGGATCCGAAGTTGAGGTCATATGGATCTCTGAAGTTTTCTGATCACGCATCCGAAAACTTGAGGTCGAGCTGTCGAAGTTCGGGTCAGACATCGAGGCACTTCGGTATGCACCGGAGTACTTCAGATGTGTGACCCAAACCCTTCGGTATATATCGGAGTACTTCAGATGCCTGAAACGAACTTCGGCAGCTGGACCTCAAGTTTTTAGATACGAGACCCGAAAACTTCAGAGATCCATATGACCTCAACTTCGGGTCCCACGCACGAAGTTTTTTTCTCCGTGAAGGAGATGGCACATCCTCATTTCTCCAAAATTCCCTGTCGCCACCCTTTCACTGGGATGTGTCCGTAACTTCCCTGTATGTATTGGTCCTCTTGTTTCCGAGTTGTACGTCTTCATTCTCACTGATCCAACCGCAGGATCGCAGCGATTATCCGACTATATGGCAGCGGTCTCAGCTCTCGCTTTTGGCCGGCGGCGGCTGGATCCTGCATGAGCATCCCTCCTGGTGCGGCGGCCGGTCGAGAGGTCTCGGGCTTCAGCGCGAACAAGGTCGGGTGTCTCGCGAGCCGTGTCGTGCGCGAGTGTGAGTGCGCGGCGCCGCGCGCGGCCGGAATCAATCGGTGAAAGCAGCTCCGCGCGCGCTGGCGTTTTACTCGCCGCGACGCCCCGCGACGTGCCCTTAATTGAAACGATGCTCTTTAATACCCGCCCCTGCCCTCCGAGAGCGGGACGCTTCGCGCTTCCAGCCGCGCGATGTCAACGCGTCGCCTAAACGAGGCTTCCTCGGCGAGTTTGATCGAGGATGAGGAGGATTAAGCTTTCGGGTGTGGATAGCGAAGGCCCAAATCATGTTTCAATGGAGATGTTGCGCATGTGTGAGGAATTTGCGATTTGACTGCTGATTCCTATGTAAAAGTTTGCGAGAAACACGATGGTGCCACTGGTTTTCTCTGAAATCAACTCCCAAGCTCAAAAAAAGCTCTCAAGTTGAGGCCAAAATGGAGGGGATATCCCACGCTACCCTAAGAGTCCACCTCTACATCAAGACAAACTCTCCATGCAAAGATAGGGCGCAAATACATTAGCAGGGTTGCCGTGTTTTCAATTTTAGAGTCCCCAAATAAAGTGGCAGCCCTGTCAATGTATTTGCTCCCTATTTTTGCATGGAGAGTTAGCCTTGATGTAGACGTGGACTCTCAAGGTAGGGTGGGATATCCCCTCAATTTTGGTCTCAACTTGAGAGCTTTTTTTGAGCTTGGGAGTTGATTTCCGAGAAAACCAGTGGCACCATTGTGTTTCTCGCGAACTTTTACATAAGAATCAACAGTCAAATCGCAAATTCTTCACACATGCAACATCTCCATTACACAGACACCCAACTTTGGAGGCTGATTTTAGGAATTTATACACAAAGCTACAGATAACTGAAGACAGAGGGAAAAATGAAAGGATCCTATTGGTCTAATCAGGTGATTGCTACAGACTGAAGCGGAGGGTGAATAGAGGTCCACCATATGTCTGGAATTCACAATTTGCGAATTAACATACGTAAAATTTTGCGAAAAACACACTGGTCTCAATGGTTCTCTCTAAAACGGACTCCGAGGCTAAAAGAAGTTCCCCGGAGGAGGATATGGAGGGAATATCCCACGCTACTCGGAGAGTCCTTCTCTAAAACAAGTCAAACTCTCCATCATGCAGAGATAGGTAGCAGATACATTAGTAGGGTTGCTGCGTTTTCAGTTTTGGAATCCCGAACAAAGTATATAGCAGTGGGTAGTGAACAAGTGGGAGTTCGTTTCAGAGAAAACCAGTGGCGCCATCGTGTTTCTCGCAAAATTTTACGCAAGAAAAAGTACTTACCTAGATCGCAAATTCCTGACACATGAAGAGCTGTATTAGGTAGACTGACCGTCTCACGTGAGTTGCCGTCAGTTGGCCCATCATTTCCCACCTCAGTCTGTTACATAACCACTCGTAATAGGATCGCTCCATTTGCCCTCGATCTTCTTTGTCTATCATTTTGTCTATCAATTACAATAATCAGCTCGCAGAAGTGGATCCTCAAGTGATCGTACGTTCCCCTTACAGGTTCTCTACTCGGGAAGTTTCGCTGCACGTACACGGAGAAAAAAACTTCGTGCGTAGGACCCGAAGTTTAGGCCATATGGATCTCTGAAGTTTTCGGATTGAGCATCTGAACACTTCAGGTCCAGCTGCTGAGGTTTGGATCACACGCCTGTATGACCCGAACCTCGATGGCTAGACCTAAAGTGTCCCGATGCTCAATCCGAAAACTTCAGAGATCCATATGACCTAAATTTCGGGTCTCACTCTCAAGCGCTAGGTTTTTTTCTCCGTGTATCAAAGAGGCCACCGTTTTTCTCTGCGTGTTGTATAACAAATTCTTTGCAGGCGCATCACCCAAACACTCAATTTTCCAGGATCACACCTACACGATCGTTTCCCGGTCGCGAATTACGGTACAGCGAAGGAGGAAGCGGCTCCGGCTGGTGGTCACCGGACTAGAACATCGATAATCAGCGCTCGAACCATTTTGCTCGGCATTAATTTCGCGGTCACTGGTCGAGCACCAAAGCATTCCGTTGCACTGCGTCGCGATGCGTTTCGCCGCCGCCGCGACGCGAGAAGAAGAGGATCGGCTTTTCCAACGGCTCGGGTAATTGCGCGGGCGGGCGACGGCGGCTCCTGCGCCGCGATCTCATCGATGAATATTTATCCTCCCGCTAATGGCGATTAAATAGTGCTGTTATGCGAGTGTGATACGTGCCGTTATGGCAGACCGACAGTGGTACAGTTACGTCACGACCGTAACAAAAAGACGATGCGTCGCGACTCGACGCAGCGCGGAGTCCGTGTATGTTCGTTGCCAACTCGTGGATGTGCAAGCGGATGGGCAAATATACTGCTGTGCAACGCAAAAACGCCGTAAACGCCATTTTAATTTTTTTGGAAACAATGTATCATAGCATAGCAGAAAAGCTTGTGCACCTTGGGACAATGTTTCTACAGAATTTTGTCGAAAACACCCTCAAGAACTTAACCTGAAAAGTTAAGGTACAAAGGTAAAACAGTTTTTATTTTATAAAGTGTTAAGTTCCAAATAATGAGGGAAAATCTTGATGAATTTACGGCGTTCTTACTTAGCACGGCAGTATAAGGGTACGGTTATGTCTTTGGAGAGAAATTTGATAGTTGATTGATCAATGGATAATTTTTGTATATGTAAGGATATTTGTTTTTCAAATATCCCTGAACGTTACAACAAGCTAAATTACGTAGGTTATTCTGAGTTTGTTCACTGTTGAACTTGGCTATGCATGCCAGATGCGATGCACAAAGTCTGCTCTAACCAGGGTGTCATTTCTGCAATAGCTTGTCGGGGGCACATCCATTTGAGTCGAAGGCAAATTTTAAGAACTGAGATTAATTTTCACCAGATTGACCTAGATTTTCGAGAAAACATCAAAATATACTTAATATTGTCGGAGACATTGCCGGTATTTCGCAAGAAGGACCAACTGAAGGGGTTGTTCAAGTATTTTTGTTTACTTTTTGACCACTCCCTTTTAGCTAACCTCTCATCCCCTCTTTTTTGGATTATGTAAGCTTGGTTTAACTCAGGGCCGGATTTAAGGGGTGGCCACACGGGCCGCAGCCCATGGCGGCAAATTTTACAATATTTTTAAAAGTAGCTATAAAGAAAAATCGGAATCAGAAAAAAAAAAATTACAAACGAGAGAAGGTAACAAAATATCTCATTTCCTGAGAGTATATTTTTAATTTAGTCGTCTTTCTGCGATACAATAGACAGCACTTTTAATTAGTCGAGTTAAGACTAAGAGAGAAACCGAACACGGAATTCGGTCTGAAATGGCGCGGTGCAGAGAGCAATGATGACGAAAACTTCGATTGAAACGGAGAAACCCTCGGCGCGGCGCGGCGGTCGGCATGTAACACATATTAACGCCTACAAGACTGCATGAATACTTCACGCATTGCGCCAAACACAGAGCGGTCAGCGCGGCGCGGCGGCGGAAGTTAAAATTATTAAACCACATTTATATTTGTTCTGTCATTATTTTTACGTTCATTTCATATAAATGGAAGGCCTTGTCCACACAGAGGTAGGTTTACGGAACATAACTTTCGCACTAAGTTCCGTAAACTTTTGCTCGTATAGTGTTGACAGGGCTCTCGCAAAAAATGTGTCCAACACGAGTAAACGTGTCTTATGAACCCCTCCCCCTCCGGCACGTTCACTTTATGTTTCTTATGAATGTTTCAAAACGAATGAGAAGGAGGCGGCAAACTACAGGCGGCCCATGGGCGGCAAGTAAGTAAATCCGGCCCTGGTTTGACTTTCCTCGAAATTTTGCCGAACAATGTAATTAATTTCATTAATTTCTTCCTTCCATTGCGTTTTTAACTTTCAGTCGTCTATGCCTGATGACATGGGCAATTGAATAGTTACGTTGGCTCCATGATACCTCTATAAGCTCATGCTCAGCATTCGATCCCGGCAAAGTTATTTTTAAGAGAAGGCCCACTCAAGGGTCTAGGGTGATTCAGAAAAGTAATTTCGGTTCCAAATTTTGATTTCCAGTAGAAATTCGGAAATCCGATGGAAAAATCGCATGTGTATGCGCTATATTGAGGTTGAAAAACGCGTAACTGCCCGCGTTCTGACAAAACCGCTGGGAAATTCGCGTATTTTCCGCAGTACTGAGATGAATATCGCATGTTATTCCTTATGATCTTACAAAACTGCTAAAAAAGTTGCGTATTTTTTTAATGTTTACGGAAATTGCATTAAAATGCTTTATGAAACAACACTGGTTAAAGCGGAGCCCAGCGCGCAACTATTCGAACTCCGGAGTAGTTATGTGGTATCGCTCAAAAATGAAGGGAAATCTTAGCTTTTCACCTGTCTAAAATTACCGTCGTTTATGACCGTAGGTATCATGCTCACATTGTTAAACGTAGAAATCAATCGCGCAACTATTCGATCCTCGGAGTAGGTATGCGGTATCACGGAAAATTGAAGGGAAACTCTAGCTTTTCGTCTGCCTCAAACTACTGAAAGTTAGGTAATTCCAACGAGATGGTGAAACGGGTTGCTTGCAAGAGGAGATGAGGGTTGAAAAGTAATCAAAAATAAATTTACGTAATATTTAAACGGCCCCATAATGGTCTATTTAATTATGGTCATCTTTAATTTTTCCCCTACCCTATTATTTGTGGAGAAAATGCAATGAAACATGTCGCACAACTCTCAACTACAAAGAAGAATACACCGATGGTTTTTTACGAACTGCATATGGGCGAACAGTTTGATAGCGAAATAAATTTGGCCAACATGCAGTTGGGTTTTAATCAAAAAAAGTAAAAAATTTGGAATCAAAAGTACAGGAATCATCTTTGGACTTCACGCGAACTTGATCATCACAAAAGCATGATTCAGCCTCCAGGCCACAATGGGAAATTTAGTGCTTCGTCATCGATTGCACATGATCAAAACTATGAAAAAAGGTGACGATATGAGCTGATTTACAAACCACACATCAGCACTCTTAAATTTTACTTCAGCTAGCCACTTGACACTCACCAATTCCTTGAAAGTTAGCATTCCATGGGTTTCTTTTAATTATTAGCTGAACGTGAGGCTTGTTTTCAATGATCGATTGAGGCCTTCGTTGAAGTGGATTTTTGCATGGACAGGAAGTTTGATTTTTTTTTCTTATTTGAATGTCAGCAAGCAATAAATGGGAGACAGACAAAATGTGCATTGAAAACTATATAAATGAGATACCTTATACCACACTGTAAAGGGGTTTATTTGGCTTTGACACCATTAGGCACGAAAAAACATCTAAAAATTCCGAAAGTTTATCCTTTGGTAGCAAGTAAGAAGTATAAGCAAGCAGGAATCAGGGGTGAAAAACGGAAACTTTGGGGGAAACGTGGTTAAATTTTTCTGGAACCGTTATCAATGTCCCTTGAACGATTCGCTCTAAGGTACGAATTATGCTTTGAAACTTCGATTAAATGGACCTTAGAGTGTTAAGAGGTATGTGTATCGTATAGACTGGAAATCGATATTTCTCATCCAGTCTCCACCTCAAAACTCTTTTTGTCTGACTTCCTTACAAACGCGTATCTTTTACGCACACATTAATTTTAAAAATTCTCCATAGGTATTAAGATATATTATCGATAGCAAGTAAATGCCAAAAGAATTGATTTATTTTTGACGACATGCCGCGACGAATACCTCTAACGCATTCTCGTGGCATTTTGTCATCGGTGCTTGGAATGACGTCTAACTCAATTTTCAATATTTTCGAAAGGTTGACACTTACAACTAGCCCGTTATTAATGATAGTGAGTCTTCAATTATTACTTAGGTGGTTTACATGAAATATGAGTAATCATCTTTCATGGTGCTTAAAATCTATTTTTGTCTATTCTTTTTTAATAAGGCTGAATTCCTCACAACAAAGAAGGCGTTTTATTGACTAAACTATTTTGAATGATTGATGAATGAGCGGAGTTCCTGGCAACATTGGATTCCTCGTCCGAAGTTGGCTTTACTCACTCACCCACTTGCCCAAATACAAGCGCGGTCACAATTAACGACCCCAGCTCCCGACGTCTATGGGCCGATGCCCTCCTCTACCCCCCTTTTCTCCCCCTACCCCCTCACATACATCCCCAGACCGCGTCCCCTCTTGCTGACGAGTGCGCTGTCATCGCCGTCAAAAGGCGAAAAGTGCCTCGTAATACCGAGCGTCTAATTGACTTCAATTCATTTAGCCGGGGAGCAATTAAAAGCGTGACAACGCTGATCAAGATCAACTCCTAATCCCGCCGCTAAAAAACGGCAATGACATAAAATTAAAATTATGTCGCGTGGTCCCCCTCCGAATCAACCGTTAGCAGTTGCGCAACCGGAATTGTTTCTTTGAAATGAGCGTTGCGAAAACTGTTGGTAACACTCAAGCAGGGGCCCTCTACTAGTATCCCGGCAGTGGGAGACGTTTTGACTTCCAGGAGTTTATAGGAGCCATGAGTCTTCATCTTCACGATGTAAAATATACTGATACTGATAAGGTTAACTTATTCCAAGTTCAACTGGATGGATTTTCAAACATTTTTTTTCGTTTCATTCCTCAGACGCTTTCATTTGTCTTCAAACGAGAGGATTTTTGAAAATTCCAAAAACTGAAATGTCCTTGAGTTTTTAAAAACATTATTTAAAAATTTCACCCTGCGGACCCTTCTTCAAGCTTTTTTTTTTTTTTTTTTTTTTTTTTTTTTTTTTTTTTTTTTCGTGAAGAAGAATTGAAACATACCCTCTTCTTCGTAGTCAGAAAAGAACAATTATAGCGGATTAATAAAAATTATTTTTGAAAGTTCATAAAGTACTTAGATTCTGAGAAAATTGTGCCTTAAGGTCATAAACGTTGTTTTGAGGAAAACCTGAAGAGATATCTTCGATACATTCCTATGTTTCTCAGAATGAAATACAATCATATTCTGTTTTTTAAAATGACAGATTGAAACTGAGCATATCTGAAGGGTCAATGCTCCTAACATTGAACTATGATTCCAGAACATTACATACAACGATATCCCATACGATCAACGGAACAACTCTAGCCCTCGTCAACAGATCCATCCAAAGTCAACACGAACAGCATAGTAAATACCTAAAAGCATACGGTACCTTCAACACTAACCGGTGGATTATTTTGAAAGGCAAATCAAAATCGATTTTAAACACGGAGACTACATCGAATTGGAATGTAAACACGGTGCACCCGTTGGAAGGGACTGGAGACGTGATGGGAGAGGGGGGAGGGGAAGCAGCTTTCTTTAATCCTTAGCTTCTGATAATCTGTAAGCCTCAACTCTACGCTTTCAAGGTGCCTCTCTGTCACTACTTTTTGAGAACCCTCCTCTTCTCTCCTCTCCTCTCTCGCCACATCGGCCTCTTTTTCATTCCTAGTCTTCCTCTTTGTGTGACCATCTAAGCACCTGCACCATCAACAAAACCGAGAGAACTAGCTTCAAACTCACGCTGTGTTGACCCAAGCTTAATTTTTAATCTATTCCACCATTGCCAGGTAAATAAGGATCCAAACGGTGCCCAATAAACGGTTCTTCTTAATTCTACGGGAAGTTGAAAGTCCCAGATTTAAGGGTACAATACTGCTGCACGAGGGAAGAACGCCGTGATGCTGCCAGATGTCATTTGCGTTAAAAAAATAAATTTTCAAGGATTCTTTTAAAAAAAATTCAGAAAATATTATTCGCGATTATATCTAAATAATTTGTAAGGAAATATTCATAATTTTCCTCAAAAATAAAAATTTCTTTGGAGGAAATTTGACGATATCGAATGCTTATACGGCGTCGGTAGAATACGTATTTTCCACGGCAGAACTATTTTCAATCCAATTGAAAATTATCTTTGATCCTTCATGAAATAATGTAGTAAAAAATGTAATTTAATTTTTTACCTCAATAAAATGTGTGCCCTTGGCCCTTGGTTCAATACATTGAAGGTATCTACGATGTAACTGTGAAGAACTTATTTTGAATATACGAATAGTATCTATATTGTTACAGCTTTAACACGGCTTAGCTGAGGACTAATTATACATACGGCGACAAAATAGTTAATTGCTGTAAGATCAGAGGGACCGCAGCCCACATTTTATGACGGCAACATTCTTTTACATTAAAAAAATCAAAGTATTACGTGGAATATTGACAATGCCACGATAAAAATCAGTAATAGTAAACTTCATCCGCATAGAAAGCGAAGTTTGAATTAAGTTACGGTGGTAGAGATACAAGCAAAGCGCCCTCAGTTAGTGCCGAATGCGATGAGCACTCACTTCAACTCCTGGATGCAACTATTCGAACTCCTTGGATGTCCGCGTTGCATACGCACAGAGTTGAAGGCGTTTTGACTGTCCTGACCCTCACCGCGCACCGCTTTACCAGAAGCGCGGCACCAAAAGCGGGCTTTACTACAAGGATCCAAAATGGCAGAGCGCTTTCTATTCTTCAATTATAATAAAAAGATATCTGTTAAGCACAAATAGTTCCACAGCGTAGGATGTGAGTATCTTTTGTGCTTCAGTTTTGACAG
Source organism: Bemisia tabaci (assembly GCF_918797505.1). Taxonomy (NCBI): domain Eukaryota; kingdom Metazoa; phylum Arthropoda; class Insecta; order Hemiptera; family Aleyrodidae; genus Bemisia; species Bemisia tabaci. The sequence continues at coordinate 22,242,931 of NC_092798.1, forward strand.
CCCGATGTGCTGAGTATGATTTGTAGAGCAAACTATCCATGCCTGAAAAATGAGTTCGAAATATAAATGAAGAATTGAAAGCACTCTGTCATTTTAGATCCTAGCAGTAAAGCCCGCCGCATAATGAAACGAGCCTTTCAGAAAGGTTAGACTTAAAATTTTCAACTAAAACTGCAAATTTTGATATTTATTTCTTCAAATTGTTAATTGTACATGGGGTAATTCTTAGGGAAAATTTTACTAGAAACATCGATATGAGCTTTGAATGTTTCTCCCATTTTGTCCGCCTCCTCTCGTTGATTCGTTTCACTGAGCGTCGCTGATTAGGTCATCAGTGTCTGGAGTCAAAACGCCTTCTCTTTTGTGCGTATGCAACGTGGACATCCATGAAGCTCGAATAGTCGCATCCAATAAAATGTTGCGTTACAATGACATTCAATCAATATCGTTGCAAGCGCAAACCGACGGTTTCCCTTACATCTTAACTTAATTTCAGCGTTGCATATGGTGCCAATGAAGAAAACCATTGCTGGTTTTTTGCGACATTGCCAATTTTCAGAGATTTGTATTATTTAAATGTATCAAAATATTGCCGACCTTCGAAATCACATAATAATTTGGTAGGAGAGATTTGGTAATTTGATAAGTAGAGTTTCCTGTAACCAATATTAATGAGCCGCCTTTTTCTTTTTTTTAGCCTTATTTTTCTTTGGGAAAACTAATTTTGACGTTTAAGAGCGAAATAAAAGAAAAATCCGAATGAATCGCACGGCATTTCGAACAAAACGATGATCATTCGTCAGTCGAAAAAATTAAATGCTACAGGAAATCTGTGACACCACAAGCCTAAATACACGTGTATGATTTCCTAGATGCCATGGTGAAACTATAGCACAATAAAATCTGATAAATATACTAGTGAAAATTACATTATGCTCTGCTCTATCCCTCCTGAAATGTGGGCGAAGGGTGAAGGAGCATCTGAGGAAGAGGAAGAGGAGAAATTGCCGGAATTACAGTTCACTAAACATGTAGATGGCATTCGAACCGATTAAATTCCAAATGACCTTAGAGCCAAAATTTAAAAAATAGGATTTTAATGGATTATTATTACCTACTCACACCACGAGCATTCTTGTAACAGAACGAAGTTTATTTAACAAAATTGCAAGGCCTCAAAAAAGAAAGTTTTCCGAATTTAAAGTTTTCCCCGACTGGTTACGGTCGAACAAATCAATTTTCCATGATGGCACTTGCTTTATTTGGAAAATAATCAGTATGATTAAGGGTGTGGCCCAGTAACAGGCCGATATTAGACCATCGCAAGACTTGATGACGCACACATTTTGAAATCGCCTTTCTTGTCACGCCCTTTAATAGACAAGCGTAAATTTGGTTGATTTATGCCAGAGTAATAATGTTAGCTTTATACAAGTCTTAAAAGAGCATGATAAATAAAACATTCGCGGAGATTACGCTAAAACTCGAGGGTCCTTACTGCCGGTCAGCGTTTACAAAGATAGACTTCGGCTAGGTCTAAATAGTCCATTTGTCTCACGAGTTTAATTGGCCTTAACTCATGCTGAATGCTTCGGATGGTTAGCTGCTGCTGGTGCGCATATTTAGAGCAAGAATGATAATCACTTCTTTGAAGACTAATAATTTAAAGAGTGCGTTCAGCTCTTTCCCCGTAGCTCTTTCTTTATTTGGACTCTATTGGGCGGAGGAAGTAAGGAGACCACACTAATTATATCTTGAAACGAGACGGCTAGGCTCAACAAGAATCATGAGTTCCTCTCACGCATCTTGGGTCTATACTGCCGTCCAAGGAAAAACGCCGTATGAGCCTTTGGGCGTTGCCAAATTTCCTTTGAAAAATCACGGATTTTCGTGAATATTTATGAATATTTTCCCTCCGATTTTTCAGATAATTTCGTGCGTGATTTGATCTAAATAGTCTACAAATTTCAAGGAAAAATATTGATAACTCTCCTCAAAAATAAACATTTTATCGGAGGAAATTTGGCAACTCTCGGATGTTCGTACGGCGTTTTTCCTTACCACGGCAGTATGGAGGTTCGCTATCCTTTACAAGATCCCAAGTTCACAAGTTCTCGGGAGCTCTGCACAGTATGCTCTGATACGTGATCGTATGAAACATCTCTGAGATACATATTCAGTTTAAAAATTGGAATCAAAAGTTAACCTTCTCTGCTAAAAGTAAGAAAAATTAAACAATTCATACGGAGAGAGATGGACCGTGTCTAGAAGAGAGGATCCAAGCCAAATCAGCTATTGCCAGATTTAATCGGGCAATTTAATTTTTCACAAGTAAAACGCTAGTGCAGATTCCTTTGGAAATTTTAAGAAATGTGCTTCGTATTATGCAGAAAATTCACAGAAATTTGCACAAAAATCCGCACAACCGTTTTCTTGTAAAAAATTAAATTGCCCAATTAAATTTGGCAATAACTAAAGTACAGCGTAGTTCTTTTTGCTGAATCAATCTCATATAACGCTGTTAGAGACCAGGTACCACCTTCTTTTCCGGTAGTGATTATTAGGTTACATTTTAGTGTATTTGTTTTAAAACATTATTTTTCCAGTAACAATATTACGTACCAGTAACAATATAACAATATTAATTTTACCACATCAAAAGTAACATGGAAAAATATGTGGGACCTGGAACCCATTGAGCATTGTAAGATCAACGATACTTTTTTTCTTCGTTTAAAATACGGATTCAATTTCTGTGTGATCTTGTATTTCCTACGGTGAAAAAATAATTATTCTATCCGAACCCGGAGCAAGAATTCTCTTGGGAAAAATGGTTGATGTAATCCAAAACGGCGGAAAACTAATAAGGATGGAGATTCATATCTAGCACATTTACCCCATACTCAATCACTTGAATTTTCCATTTGGTGTCCGGCACTTTGTTACAAGTTGAAGAATTTTGAGAGAAATTAAAATAGAAAAGGAAGTATTAGTAGGGGTAGAATCTGTTTATTACATAGAGGTGTATTTAGCACCTCGGGCGCTAAAAAGAAAAAGTACTCGGCCGACTTGTATCAGTTCAGAGAAAAGATGGCAAAAAACCGGATTCTTCTCCTCGAGATAAAAATGTCAAAATAATTAAGAGTTTTGCTTGTTACTCAGCGGATACAAACTCGAATTGGTGAACTTTCCAGCAGCTTGAAATTGATTGGTGGCAGCGAAGGATTTTTTGCGCTTCTTTCGCTTTTGCTCGCATCTCCCAGGTAAGAAATCTTAAAAATCCACCAGACCATTTGCTCAGGTATAAACGTCGAGGTTCATTGAATCTTCGGGTGAAAAATGAGAATCGAGTCAATGAAAAAACGCAAGAATGTGCCCCGCAGCGCAATCGCAACTAGCACAAAGGAACGTGCGTCCTCACGGCACACAGGATCGAGCCAATGAGAGAGGGCGGACAAAATTAGGAAACTTTAACCGCTCAGAACTTCGTTTATACAAAACTTTGAGGTTCTGTAAGTGGTTTCATTCGTTTTCTGGTGAAATTTCCTTGTTAAAGCACACCTTAAAATTTAAAATACGACAAAATAAACATTGAAATTCGCAGTTTTAGTAAAATATTTCATGTCCGACCTCTCTGATCGACTGGATCCACTGTGCGGCTGCTGACCACAAAGAAACAAAGGATTCGAGAATATTAACATTTCATTAAGTCGGCCGCAGAGGTACCCCGAACGAAGCGCCGCGAGGCGGTTTTATAGAGGTAGACAAGGATAGAGAGAACGGATGTACATGCATCAGATAGAATAAAAAAAAAGCACCTATCTTCTCAGCCGAGAAACCTCTGCAACCGGTGTGATCCTGGAAGGGAGGAAGGAGTGAGCTCTCAGCGCGGGGCAAAGGGGGCGGGAGACCCTCATATCTAAGGCACTGTGTTGCCAGTCTTACGATCATAAGGCTTTGGGTGGGATCTTTAAAAGTATAGACCAGATATTATTTAAATCAACCATCGTCATTTTTCTTTTTCTCATTCTTTTTTTTAAGTTAAAAAAGTTCACATTTGGTAAAATATTGAATTTTTGTCGAGGGAACAAATTATTTTCAAAAAAAGGAAGAAAAAATGTAGACTCTAAATTCAATATCCACCGAGAAAATAGTCAATTGTGCTGATAGTAACATTACATAAGTTATTACAATTTTTAAGCTACATTATTTGTAATGAAGGCGCTTGCAGGGTTTTTCTTCATCCTTGTACTTTTTACCCGACTTCCACGTAACCGGCGACTTCCCGAGAGTCCACGTAACCGGCATTTAGAGTGCGGATACGGAATACACATATTTTAGTGATGAATTAAATGTTAAGGATAGACTTTGGACGCCAGGCTAGAATGACTGATGCTCAAGCGTTGCCATATTTTTGGACATGTATAAATAATCAAGAGTAAGACAGTACAATCTTGGTAGGTAAAGTGTAATCACTATCATTTGTTGTCCTTAGTAGGGAACTGATCTATTACATTGCCATTTGATGTGTCATTTTGCACCTGAAAAAAATTGGGTCACTAAATTAGATGCTTTGACATATCCATGGTATGTTCGATGCTTGAACATAAAAACTTTTTGTTTAAATAGATCTTGTCAACTTTTGTAATTTTACAAAATTCAGAAAACAAATCGTGATATTGTGGTCTCACTTAGTAAGAACGAGTTTTATTTCGAAACTTTAAAACCACACTGAAAATTATAGAGGCTACTTTTGCAACAACCTTTAAATTTGGGGAGAAAGTCACCCTTTTTGGTTGCTTTTTGAACTAGACCTAAAACATATACCTAAGTAAAAATAGTATTAAAAATTCTTACATAGTAATTTTCACAAAAACGTGTTCATGATACACAATTAACCGAAAGGTGATACAGGTGTCGTAACATGAAGGGTTACCAATGAAGAAGAAATATCCAAAATGATTTTAAAAGTTTTTTTTGAGTTTTTAGTAATCAATTTCTAACTGCCACAGTAACTAAAATCGTAAGAAACCCATTCATCCAACCAGTGCTCAGCGTTTTTTTTGGTAAATCTACAGGAGGAGTAAGCAAACATTGAGATATCGAACACATTTTCCTAAAACACTGGTTTTCTTCCAAATTTTTGACTAAATCTTCTCTATTAATATCAATATTGAAATTTTGCTTCAAAAGGGCCTCTCCAGGCGTACAATCAATCCATTTTTAGCCAAAAATTTAAAGTGAAAAAAATTACTTCAAGTAGTAAAATTTGATCCAATGTTCGTCTGCTTCCGTTGCAGATTCACCTTTACATTTTGATTCACCTCACCTTACGTGGTATTAAATGCATCGAATTGGCAACACGGCGCAAAACGGTGGAATTGGACGGACCTGTTGAGGATCCCGGAGTCCAGAGTCCCTACCCTACCACACGCGCCTCCCGCACGGCCGCGCGCTCAGTCTGCTTTTGTGGTCGACCCGGGGAGACGTACCTCGCGCGCGCTTTACGAAAAAATAGTGTGAAAAAAAGTAGTGTTATTATTGGTTTTCTCGTGGAGTTGCAATCCTCAAACGTGCTTTTTTCGTGGTGCAGTGGAGCAGCCTTTGGCGTCCGGCTCACACAGGTGTTCGGATCTGTTTTGCATACAGGTTTTTCGCCGGTTTAGTCTGTTTTTTTTTCGCGCGCGTGTGATTTGTTGTTGTGTGGTTTTGTCCCCATCACTATTGGCTTATTACTGTTTCGAGGTTCTCCTTATTGATATTATTTTTTGTAAGTACTTTTTGCCTTTACCGGTCAGTCTTTTAAAGTTTAATTTGACTGTCATTCAATGCAATTTGTTGTATTATGGTGCAGGAGACAAAGTTTGAACTGAAACACTCCGTTAGATGTTTTCTCCTCAGAACTGTAAAAAATGATGCTCATAGTGGAAATCTAAAAGCACTGCCCTAATAAGAGGACCTGAATATTTATGATTCAAATTTTTTGAGATGCCAAAACCACAAATGACGTCATTTGTTTGACTTATTGTCCTCTGTCAGTTTTAAGTGTACACATGCTCGAGGGTTGCTTTCCATACTACCGTTCACAAGCATCGCTTTCAACATAAAATTGAAAAGAGGGAACATATAATGTGGTGCTATAATGAACATACTGTAAAATGGCTACATCATTGGTCCGTAGAAACAGCATGAGCCGAAAGCAACATTAAATTTCCTTTAAAATACAAATTATGATATCTCTTAACAACCACGTGTGCTTAAATGAGGATGAAAACGCGTCTTCTCTGTGAGTTTGTCCATCTGTTTGGTCGTTAGAGTTGGAACTAATATATTATTAAAAATAGTATTAAGCATAGCAAATTCTACCAAGACTAACCCTTAGAATATTTCTGAGCAAGTTGGAAAGTAATGAGAACACGAGAACGGGTGCGGTGGTGTTTGTAAGTTATGTTCACTTCTCAGCGCACGACATGCGCCTTCATTTTTAAAGATACGCAACACGCACGTCCTAAGAGGCAGAATAGTTGTATCAAAGCGCCGGCGTTGGCTTTGCCGGCACGGCGTGTGCGTAATGTGCAAGACGAATTAGATGAAACGTCCGCGTAGAAAGCAGGAGGAATTATCAACTTTAGCTTCTCCTTGTATAATATAATTTAATATACTAATATATAATTTCCTTAAAACTTCCTTGATCTTCCTTTTCTGTTAGCACAATATGTTGCATATATTTCAAGCATTGAATTTGCTCGTTTCTCTTCGAAAATGTAAAATTGGGACGATAATTTCGAAATGCTGCATTGAAAATACGTGGTTTTGCTCTTTGGGCATCGATTTGTCCATTTATATCTTGCCAAACTGGAGTGCAGTATGTACATTTATTTATTTATTATAATTTTTTTTCATTAGATAATTTCTTCGTCTCCTTGCTTTGAAGTTACCGAGCAGCAATGCGACTATACAAACCGCCATGTAAGTTTGCATTAAAAAGCAGCAGCTGCGACGTGGTTTTAGGAGTCTCGTCATTTCCCTCTTTTTTTTCAAAGGCAAAAGGTGACCATCGTAAAACCCATACATTTAAGGCAATTTGAATAGGAAGAGAGGCATCCCTCCTATTCTAAAAATATAAATAAATACACAGAAAAACAGACAGGAGGCATCTTGAGGAATATCAGAAGGTACAAAATGAGTCTAATTGTTGCATTAAGAAAAGGCGACATTTTCCCTTCATACTGATCCTATTGGCATGGCCGACTTACCAGGCAGTCAGTGAAATTCTGATTAAATTAAAAAGAGGGGAAGGAAAACGAACTAAAACCAGTGGCTCGTGGAGGAAACCAATTAACCTCCGTCTCTTTTTTGGGGTCTACCGTTGCACCATCCCGGGATAGAGAACGAAATCAATTACGTCTTGTGAGTCCGTGGGAAACCGATGTTTAGGGGATGTAATGTCATGTTGTATTTCAGGGATTCCATTTGTGGGCTGCACCGCCGGCTGAGCAACCACCTGTTGCCTGTTGCAAACAGATGCTGAGCCGTGTTACCTTCTCCGTGTGTCGTGTGTAATGAGCTGGAAATGGCTCGTCGGGTCCTGAGGGATGCCTGGCAACCGGTTGTGAGGTTCCTCCGAGGAATTCACTCTGGGAGACAGGTTGTTTCTTGCTCCCCTGATAAAGATCATCCCCATTATTATCCTTCGCGCAACAACCCTTTTTATATCTCTGCTGGAATCCTCTCCCGAAAAGAAATAACTATGGGATAACTAACACTTTGTATTTATCTTTAAATCACGTGACGCTCTTCACAGTTTGTGAGACCCTTCAACCCGTGTAAAATACCGTGCTGAACCGCTTATTTAAATAAATCGAGTCAATTAAAGTTGCTTTTAAACGGAGTAAATGATAGATTTTAGCTGAACAAGAGAGAAAACGTATTATTAATTTATGTTTGGTGTTATTTTACGAAAGAAAGATTGACACAGGAAGAGTTTAGGATTTTACTTCTATGAGCACGTGATCCTTTTTTTAATGGTGTGGAGTGCTTCTCAAGACAACCCTTAAAATGATGTACACGTACCCAGTGGCGTAGCGGGCTTTGCGATATATAGATTGATCTGCCATTTAAACCTATGGAAAAGGATCGATAAACAGGGTGTTCGCTGCGAACACCTTAATAATCGATTCTTTACCATCGGTTTAAATGGCATAACAATCGATATATCGCAATCCACGCCACCCCACTGCACGCACCTCTGTATACTCTAACTAAAATTAAGGCTGACACTGAGTTTTTGATTGAGCATCTCTCTGTTTGGTCCTTTGTCCACGATAGTTCACACGTGAGTATTAGCGGAAAGTTGTGATTACGGATGAAAGAGAATTCTTTGTGGAAGCATAGGTTGAGGCCCCTGAATTGTCCTTAGATTGGCAATTTACATAGGTAATTCGACGTCTAATGCCATGTGTGTAATTGGGTAACTAGTTTGTCAACCAAATTACCCCACGACCCATGAATAAAAAAACGCTCGAAGTTCGAGCCGTAAGACAAAATTGGCCTTAATTAGATATTGGTACACTTTTGGGAAGTTCACCTCTTTGTAAAAGCTCACATTCTCCATGCAAGATCAAGAATAGGTTGGGTTAAAAAAGTTCATTCTAAGATTCTTCTGTTTTGTGCCAGACAGAGGGCATAAATTTTTAAAGTTTTCTGGAAATGTTGTGCCTAAATGTGGAAGATCAGAAACTTACTACAGAATAAGGTGCTACCTTTATGGCTTAGCTTTGAGTCAATAAATAAAGAATGTAAAGCTGCATAATGCAATAGAAATTTTGTCCCGTTGACATGGCAGATTTGCATTTCGCAACATCTTCTTCTTAAGGTGATTCGATGGACGCCATATTTTGTGTCAGAACGGCATGCGATATATCGCATCAATTGGTTACATTTTTTCAGCAAATCGTCATTTTTCTCCAATTTTAAGATCGCAATTCTGTTGTCAGGAGACTGAAGCATTTACTTACCAATTTGAACAAAGAAATTCAACGTAATAAAGGCGTGGTTTTTTTAGAGAGAAAATATCGCATTCGAGTGCAGTTACGATGTCAGTATCGAATGCGATGTTTTCTCTCTGAAAAAACAACGCCTTTATTACGTTGAATTTCTTTGTTAAAATTGGTAAGTAAGTGCTTTAGTCTCCTGACAACAGAATTGCGATCTCAAAATTGGAGAAAAATGACGAGTAGCTGAAAAAATGCAACCAATTGATGCGATGTATCGCATGCCGTTCTGACACAAAATATGGCGTCCATCGAATCACCAACCGGGTTACTTGAACTGCAGCATTTGAATCGACATACTGGGTTGTCTTGACATTTTTGGGCGTTGCTCGTCTGAAAATGTTCCGAGGTCACTCCTTTAAACGCAGGGATAAATTTCTGATATTTGAACTTTTAGGGGCTGAGACCACTTCTTGCATGGATGGTTAACAGTGGCGTGGCGTGAATTGCGATGTATCGATTGTTCTGCCATTTAAACCTACGGTAAAGAATCGATTATTAAGTTGTTCGCTGCGAACACCCTGTTTATCGATCCATTTCCATAAGTTTAAATGGCATAAAAATCGATACATCGTAATTCACGCCACGCCACTGATGGTTAAACATAAAAATATTTCAAATCAAAGAGAAGACACTTGTCTGAAAACTCGGTCGCAGTTACTCCCGTGCTAAGGAAGAACGCCGTATGAGCCTCCAGACGTTGCCAAGTTTCCTCCAATAAAAACCAAAAATACTGCGAATATTGTGAATATTATTTTCTCAAATTTTCAGACAATTTAGTACACAATTTAATCTAAAATATCTGAAAATTTCAAGAAAAAATATGCATAAATTTAGTAAAAAGTACAGGTTTTATCAAGGGAAATTTGGCAACTCCCGAATGTTCATACGTCGTTCTTCCTTAGCACGGCAGGTTAGAACGCCGTTAGCGCGCGTGCGAGGCAGGTTGCGTGCGAACGACACCCCGGTACACGCGTCATGTGAAAACGCCGTGGTGCCACGACCCGGTCGAGAAAGTTGGCCAGCTTTGAAACACAATCCGAGCCACCCACCTATTTACATGAATGGAGTTATCTCCGCACTCGGCCGGGCATTATCAGTCAGTGCCCACCTTGCTCTTTACGCGCCCTCAATATCACTTTTCCTTTCCGTCATCGCTCTTTCGCACGGATGAAACGGATTGCTGCTCGGGGAACGCTTTGCACTTTGCGGGTTTGCTCGCTGCATGCTTCACACGCATTTGCAACATGCACGGAGAAGACTATAAGGTGATGGCTAGTGGAGTTAAGAGTACCTGTGCAGCGAGAGTATGGACAGATCGCTTCATGGAGGGCTTTGGGCCCAAAAGGGCAGCATTCAAACACACAAAATACTTCCAATCTTCAGATTCCAATTCGAACCAACAGGGCGTGAGTATTCATAAATGAGCGATCTTACACAAAAATGAGTAAATTCATGCAAAAGCTAAGTCAAATACGAGCTTTACAAACGGCACACAGTGGATCGAATCTATAGAAAAAGTCGGACATCAAATTTATGACTAAAACTGCAAATTTTGATGTTTATTACGTCACATTTTGAATCTCAAGGAGTGGTTACGGAGGAAAGTTCACGAGGAAACCAATGGAATCACTTTTAGATCCTTAAAGTTATGAATGAACGGAGTTTTAAGCGTTTAAACTTGAAGTTCCCAAATTTTGTCCGGCCACTCCCTATTGACTCAATCCACTGTGCGGTGGGTCGCAACAATTGCAATAATAAATCGCTTTGGATAATTTTAATTCACAGGTTGGCTGCTCTTCGGGGCCCTAACTTTCGCGAGGCATCAGTGAAGGCCTGATGAACTTTCAGAGTTTCGCTCTATACTTTAGCTATGCAGACACTCTAGGTAGAATACATTTATAAAGAGAGTAGGGACTGTAGGTCGCATGGAGACCCTTATCAGGAGAAAAAAAATTATGGAGGTGACCTTGATGGATTACCTAGAGAGAGTTGCTGCTAACCTTTGTCAGTCATCTACACGTGTTACCGTCCTCGCCATCCTGGAGGATTCGGCTGAAACTGTTTTCCCTTATGCTCTATAAAGTTTGAGAGTTGAAGTATATAAAATTTCTTTGAAAGATTGCCTCTTGTAAAATTTCCTGAAATAGCTAAAAATGTCCACTTAAACGCATGAATACTATCTCCTCGCCCGGTAACGTCAAATATGAATAACATTCACCCCTCACAAATCGTCGTTTCTGTTGCGAAAAAACGTAAACACATTTCAATGTTACCGAATTTCCCTTAGCAAATTTTATTTATTCTAGAAGAATTTTGGGCATTTCTACATTTCTGACTTAAAATTTCCTTGATTTATCTTACGATCTCATGCAAAAATCAGAACAAGCACGGGGGAAAATTGCAAAGGTACTTAGAAACTTGTAAAAAATTCAATAGTTTGAGTCAATTTTGTAAATTGAGTTTTTCTCCGGGTCCGCGTCCGGTAAACAACGGAATATAGCGTGGGCGATTTGTCAAAATTTACGAGACGTCTGATGATCCGCAGCTAACGGACTTCCAGCGGACATTTATTATTTCCAATGTCCCGCTCGTTTCAACACTGTACTTCCTGCATTCTTGCGGTGAAAATGCCGAGGAATGTCAACGTGGATGATCGTGTGCGCAAGTTTGTCGTGGTGCGTTTTTTTTTCCTCTCTTGCGATGGGCCACGCCTTCCTTTATGATCCTCCTTTCACGTCTAGTGTCCTGTGCAGCGGACACAAACCGGATTGAAAAATGGAGCTGTTTAATAGTCGATCGGTGCTCACCGGCTCGTAAGTTTCGCGGAGTCAACGAGTTATCGAAAGGAGAACACTGTCGCCTGTTCGCAAGAGAAATGGCACTTTGACGGAGACCCTATCCTGCACCTCATGTGACAGATTTAATATCTGACTAAAAACTGGAAAATTTGAAATTGACTAAATTTTGCAATCAGAAACTTATTACTAGCTCATCCATAACGTCACCTATCTGCATAAGGAAACTAGTAGCATCTACGTTGTTTCCATACAGCGCTAGAAATGGACGTATTCGCAAATCAAGAGGAACTATGTCCATTCCGACGTGAACCCTGGAATTCATAAGAATACATACATGATAGGGCTCATACCGCGATGGATATAGTCCCTTTTGATTTATATGCGTCCAAACAGTGATTCCAAAATGCAAAATGAAGCTCATTTGAAAGGCTAGGTGGCTTTAAAAGTTTTAGCTTCAAAATGTCTCACCAGTGTTAAATTTGTCATTTAGACGATAAAATGTACATAAAAATCTGCAATGCCAAAAAAAAAAAGTTCGAATTTTTGTTTGGCGAGGGGTTTATATTTTACCACAGGCGATTGAACCGGTCCTTATACTCTAAGGAGTCCCTCTGTGTGACAGAATGATTGGTAGTATATTTGACGGGATGGATGCGGTCATGAACTAGTAGAAGTTGATGATACCTTTTTGTGATGGCAAATTTTTTCGCAGACGTAAGATAACTTGTGTAAAAACTAACTTTAAATTTCTAAAAAAAAAAAGATATTACCTTCTCAGGTGAAACTTGTATGTAAAATGTTATTTTCTGTCAAGGGGGCGTTAAATTGTTAGCGCTGTCTACTAACTTTAAATTTTTACCTTCAGCATCTAAGTAATTATTCTCTATATATTGCTTTCAGTATTAATTGCCGAGCAAAAAAGGGTCTGTTTCTTGGTCAGCATAGTTGACATTTAAGGGAATGATTTTTCAAGATGAATGTTTTGTTTTGGCCACTAACGACCAAACAAAATTATTTGTGCGCGTTACTGGGCCCTGACATTTACTGAACACTGCATTTACTTGGTAAATTCAGTCACTTTCAAGGAAAACCGGACGCTGGAAGCGGCAACGGTGAAGCTTGGCCCCAACCGGTCAACTGCAGCTTACCCCCGGGCAAGTTTTAGCTATGTGTTAATAGCTGTAATTACACGTACTCGCGGCTGTGGTAGTGTCCGTCGAAGCCTGACAGTTGTTTAAATTGTAAGAGACTCTTAACGACATTTGGTCCAGATCTGGGGGCTCGAGAGAGAAAGTACCGAGTTCAGAACGAGAGTTTCCACGGAGTCCCGAGGCGGTGGATCACGAGAAAAGAACTCTGAAGCGATCAGATTAATTACATTCCGTAAGGGCGGAAACTAAGGTCGTTGAATGACTGTGAGGCCATGCTCCTATCGGAGTTCCGAGCGATCCTGTGCTTCGCCTGTCAATAATCGTTGAAATGAGAAAACGAATCTATCATATACTATCGCGTAATGAACTATTAACCGGCCACGATTTGTGAGACATTCAGGAAGCACTGCTCTTATAAAAGCTCGATCATTATGAGCGTTTTACACTAGCATGCTAGACTTGCTGTGAAAATGAGTCGTATTTCACGTAGACAACTGCTCTTTCACTTATTCTTTATACTTGATTTGCACGAGTTATATATTTTTAGAAACAGGGCTGATTTATCGTCAACGAACAAAAAAAAAAAAAAAAAAAAAAAAAAAAAAAAAAAAAATTGGTCGGAACTGAGGTTCTAGTGGGGATTAATTTTATTGATAAGCCAGAACTATTTGGTTTGATGCTCCTTTAAAATTAATGCTGAAGACTAACTTGTCAATTCAAACGGTCCCGAAATGTTCCGAGACTTGAGCGTAACTCTCCCTCTGCTGCATTTTCGGATTAGTTGTTCAAACTATCCTCGGTGTCGATATTGTTTGCGAGCCATTCCTTCCTTTCGATTGGTACTTTCACCTCCTAACTTGGAACTACAAATTTTGGCACCGAGCCAAAAATAAGCATTGTTGAATAATACCTTATTCCCCTTCCTGAAAGCTTACCTCGAGATGTCTGCCGGAATTTTCACATTCCTTTGTTTCAGCAGAACCGCGTAAGGTCAAGTCCTTCGATTTCACCTTGTCGAAATCCTAGAGCTCGTTCCTTGTCCGAGACCTTAAGGGACGACTTTAGAACCGGCCGGGTAAATTTTCCCTTTCTTGGTTCATTGGGTTCGAATCGTTTGCTTGGAAACCAGTTTCGTTTCGGTCTCTTAAATAAACATCGCTCGAGCCTTTTTCTCAGTCGCTCGAATCTGAATCCAGTCTTACAGTTCGTTTGCCATTTCCTAGAGTCAGTTCAAGTTGTTTACCCTCCGTTCTATGTGAAGAATCGCTTCTGCCAGACTGTTTACCAATGACCAAACGGAATAACTGTCCAAAGGAAGAACTAAGAGGCAGCGCTCTTCGGCAGCACTGCAATGGAGCCGTGACTATAACACACGCGTATCTCCATCCGTTGCCGCGGCAACATTTAGTCATGGTTGCCATGCCACAGTATACGGTCTCGATATCGTCGGTCGGTATAATGAAGTGATAAGATTCTTATGATCCGCCTATGATTATAAGCTAAATTAAGTAAACAATTATTGAATTTATACATACTGTAAAATCTATAAGCAGATATTAGTTTGCCTTAGTCTATTTGCTCAACGCATAATGAGAGACAAGCTGAGTAGCATACATGCGATTGGAGCAATGAACTTGCTGCAGGGTAAGGTGCATGCTGCATTGCACGAGAATGCATATTTTACAGCCGTGCATTAAGCTTGCGTTCCCTTTCCTTTCACTGACTAACGCCTTATAAAGTTAGCTGTAATATTGTTCGAAAAATTCCGACTTAATTATAAGCGTACGCAGGTCGTTTTGCTGGGAGGGGGGGGGGGGGCGCTGGCCCTTCTATTACGGGAGGTGTTTGGGGATGTAAAGGGCCAAGAGGGGGGAACATTTTTGAAATTTTGAGTCTATTTGGACACATTTTGAGGCTTGCATGATGAAAATTTTAGAAGACACTAACTGAATGAACACAGTGTTTTCATTTAAGAGGTGAGGCAGGCTACCTCACCAAAAATCGATTGTTTTTCACGCATGTAAATGGATGAAAAAACTGTGTTGCCATCTTTCAAAAATCGCCACTGGACCTCCGCAACTTGCTTCCATAAATTTATGTTGTAAAACCCTCTCAAAATTTGAATAAGCTGCAAAATAATTTCAATGCGGACCCGATTTGGCGTCGAGCTTTTGTCGACTGCGCATGCGCAGCGAGTCGCGAGCCTCAGGTCGCAGGTCGATCGGATATCCTTCTGCTTGGCCTGAGTCCAAAACTTCTGAAGTTCATGGTCTACACGTACCAACTCTATGACCGCAAGAATCTTGCTTCGCAACCATCCGCGCTAATGAATTCCGCAATGCCTCTCATTCTTTCACCTAGCCCATTTCCTACCTCCCCCTCCTTTCGGCTCTCCGGTAGACAGCCCAGCGTTCCGCATCTTATGTGCATTGTGCATGGATCCAGAGGTTCATTGTAGACGCCAAGCACAGAGAGTAAACCTCCATCAATGACACGAACGAAGCTAACCAACATACATAATATTACTGCTACCATTACATTGCAAAATGTGTCCTCTATCTCATTCCTATATTCTTGCGGTAGAGAACTACCACAACTTGTCGTTTTCGAGACAAAATAACTTCCATTTGCAAATCATATAATTATTAGGAAACTTTAAAAATTTCTGACTGAAATTTCCACCAAATTTTCCTTTGATTAACTAGTAAAAGCAACAACATTTTCGATAGATATCGCGTAGTCGTATTCTTGTTAGAAAAAAACTCAAGTTGTTCGATGCAATCTGGCAACTATGGAATGAAATTGCATTAGTCTGGACAAGAAAAATGACGAATTCTGTCGAAAAAATGACTTCAAATTATTTCTCTCTCACTAAGGGTGAGAATTTGAAGTAGGCTTAGAAGTCACTTTTTAAGTGCAACTATTAAAGCCACACGTAAGTGCGCCCCTATTCAGCGCTATAATTCGAGTAAAATATTAATGGTTAATAATTGAAAGGGAACTCCTTTAATTTATAATAATTTGAGTAATTTTTAGAGGACGGTTGGATAACTATTGACTATTTTTGCAAACTATTGAGGCTTAGTTAAACGAAATTTTCTACTCGAACTTTACCAAGTCCCATTTCTCGAACATTCATTTTTGGGTTTACATGATCCCTTTGATAATATGACAAAATAACTGAAACCTTTTTCTTATTAACCTCACTGTAGACTTGAGCCAGAGAGATTGAGAAATATGAAACAGATACCCTTTATTATGGTTGCCGCAAAAATCAATTTGAAATGCATTTATAGGTACGGTCACCCGTGCAAAGTCGGTTGAAACACAATCTGCAGCCATATAATGGCCTCTCCGGTACGTTTTTTTCGTCTAACTGTGGCATTGATACAGGATTAGAATCCAGGATCCAGTCATCTCAATTTTCTTTATCTTACGAAATACATGTTTCTCTCTAAGCTAAATTCACCTCAAGTCCTTCAGAGGAGCTCAAAGCTCCGCCAATGTCAACCATACTAAGTAACTAGGTCGGTAAAATAATAAAATGTATTATTCAAGTGGAGTAAATAATAACTCACATGCTTATTTTTTCTGGAGCACATGAGGATATCTGAGATAACGCGATGGCTGGCTTGCGTTGTGAGTTAGGGTGCGTCACAAATAATGTTTGCATAGCGAGATGAGTCCCGGAGGATGACCTAAAAATAGGAGTTCAGGATAAGCAACGAGCTCACTTCGCGGTGGGACTTCACTCCCGAAATAATTTCGTCGAAATATCATGGAGGAAGAGGTCATGACCTGTCGTCTATACTTTTTTCATCGTGTACGTTCTGGCAAAAAAGGGTCTGGCCTGCTCATTGGCAATTTGTAGACAGCAATCCTGCATTAAGGAGAGATCTTGTATTGAACACGTGTTCAAATTACGCTTTGGCATTTCATAAGTCAGATAGTGCTTTTTGAGCATTCTTTTAATCTCCTACTTAAAGCCACTTAGCCACTCTTTTACTTAAAGAAAAACAAAAAACTCTGCGAGATATAGTTGAGATGTTGCACTTTTGTGCATTTTTTGTAGGAAACCGAACAAATTCAGGTGTTAATTAAAGGAAAAAGGACCTTGGTTCATAAAAATTCATAATTGAATTATTGATGCCAGAGTATGGAGGCGTATTCTATTAACGTTTTGAGACGAAAAACGCCCAAAAATACCACAGCAAACCGGTATTATGTTAGGTTTGTAGTTTGCGTTCCTATTCATGCAGTTCGGAGAAGAAGCCATTTAAAATTCTAATCTAACATCTGTCATGTCATTTCATGTGTATTTAATTATATTATTTCATTGGGACTCAAAATATACATTTAATTTGCCATAATATGGGATGCGATACATCGGAAAACGCGTAGCATACAGATTTAACCTTACTGGAAAAAAGTCTCTTGGATCCTGAGTATAGATTCTTAAAAAAAAAATTGCAAGAAAAAATAGTCTTGATTCAATCGGATTTTTTCTAGAGGCAAAACGAAATCCGCTTTTTAGAGAATTGGCTCTCAATTCCACACTGGAAAAAAAACACATTGGATCTAGAGTCCAGACTCTTAAAAACATCGACAAGAAAAAATACTCTTGATTCGATCAGCTTTAAGCTTAAATCAAGAACGAAGCCTCTTAATTTGAGCGGATTTCCTTTTGATTTAAGCTTAAATCTGATTGAATCATGAGTCCTTTTTCTTGTCGATGTTTTCAGGAGTCTGGACTCTAGATCAAATGTGTTTTTTTTACCAGTGCTCAATTTCTAGGGAGGTTGAAAATAGAGTGAAAGATCTCTTGGCCGCGAACCAAAGATACGTTCTTGCATCGAGCGTCGCGGCGCCGGGGGCGGGGGGTATCGTCCGCGGCGGATGATTTAATGGCGTCAAGGATCGTCACGGGAGGAGCGATGAGTGGCTGAGCGTCGGCGTCGTGGCGTCTCATCAAACCGCTGATCGACTCGGGGAGCTGAATACTAATGAATAGTAACTGTGCTCCACTGCTGCGCAT